>NW_022196894.1:77861201-77878483 GCF_008632895.1 Mastomys coucha
TACCCCTTCCCCATGCCTGCCACCCCACCCTCTCCCACTTATTGGCCCTGGCATTCCCCTACACTGGGCTACAGAACCTTCACAGGACCAAGGTCCTCTCCTCCTATTGATGATCCAATTTGCAATCCTCTATTATACACATGCTGCCAGAACAATCACACCAGTCAGATTGGCTAGGGTAAAAAACTCAGGGGACAGCAGATGGTGGAGACGTTGTGGAGAAATAGGAACATTACTTCATTGCTGGTGGGATTGCAAACTGGTATAACCACTCTGGAAATCAGTTTGGCGGTTCAACCAGATATTGGACATAGTTCTTCTGGAGGACTCAGCTATACCACTCCTGGGCATATACCCAAAAGATGCTCCAACATGGAATAAGGACACATGCTCCACCATATTCATAGTTTTCTTTTTATTCTACATTTCATTCTTGTTTTTGTCTTTGTTTTGTTTTCTTAGTTTCCTTCTACTCTTTTTGTCTTAATCATCAAACTTGGGTCATTACACATGGCAGTAAGTGCCTTTATCCATTGATTGGATCACAATCTAGTTTTGCTGAAAAAAATGAAAGTATATCCGTGAACTGAGTTCATGAGCAAAGCTTCTACAATATGTTGTTGTTTATCAATCAAACTTTATACTTTAGAATTTCGACTTGATCATTGGCACAATAGGTTTTTACTACCCAGAAGGCATATAAAGTTACACTATAACATAAGACTATCAACATTAAGAGTGTGGAGAGAGAACAGCATAGAGATAATAATGTTTTCTGAGTGTATCTTACTACTGAGCATATAACTATCCCAGATACAAAGAGATTGTCTTCTTCCACTACATACAGCTTTACTCCTTATTAACTCTCTTAAGTCTTCACCTCTCTGATTCTGGCTTGTTTTATTTTGCTTGAAGTTCGCACCAATCTTTGGAGACTCACAACTTAACTTCTTAAAAGGCATTTGAATGTTTAATTTTTGCATTTTTGCCTTGAATTTTAACTTTTTAATCCCTTAGCTATAGAAATGTAGGGCTCAAACTGGAGATAGCCTTGCAGGAATATGAGAAAGGATAAAAGAAAATATAAAACATAGAGACAAACCTGATAAAATCTAATTTGGAAAAAAGAATAATTATCAAATATAATGTTGTAAGATAAAATAATGCATAAGGACCCATTGTATTTTTCTAAATGTCAGTAGATATTGCTTTTGAATATCTTTTATGTCTACTTCAGTGAATTATCACAAAGATAGGAATAAAGAATTATAATGTAGTCTTTTTTTTCTTTCTCACATATGTCTTATAATCACCTAAGATACTAGAATTTTTAAAAGGAGGAAAGTAAATTTTAACTTAAATAATATGCATCATGTTTACATGTGTATATATAATGAGAGAGAATTTGAGTATATGTAGACTGGCTAAAGAGGGTTTGTTTGCTGCTGGAATCCAGCATGGCATCCAGTTTGGATACCTGGAGAAGGCAAACTGGTGGCATTGGTGATCCAGGCCAAAAGCTGATGACTTTTGGAAATTAACTCTCTGTTGCTATTAGCATCAAGTGGTTAACTCCTGCTGATAGCAGTCAGGGATAAGAAACTTAAGTTACTTGGACTCTTTTCCTTTTTTTTTTTTTTTTTATTAGATGTTTTCTTTATTTACAATATCTCCTTTCTCAGGTTCCCCTAAAAAAAAAGATAAAATAAAATAAAATAAAAACTAAAACAAACCTCTGTTCCCTACCCCCTCCCCCTGCTCACCACCCCACCCCCTGCTGCTTACTGGCCGTGGCATTCCCCTACACTGGAGCATAGAACCTTCACAGGGCCAAGGGCCTCTCCTCCCATCGATGACCAACTTGGCCATCCTCTGCTATACATTTGCTGCTGGAACCATTAGCCCCACCATGGGAACTCTGAGGGTACTAGTTAGTTCATATTGTTGTTCATTCTAAGGGACTGCAAACTCTTCTGCTCCTTGGGTCCTTTATCTCCTTCATTGGGGACCCTGTACTTAGTCCAATGGATGGCTGTGAGGCTCTACTTCTGTTTTAGTCAGGTGCTGTCAGAGCCTCTCAGGAGACAGATATATCAGGCTCTTGTCATCCAGCACTTGCTGGCATCCACAATATTGTCTAGATTTGATGAATGAATATGGGAAGGATTTCCAGGTGGAACAGACTCTGAATTGTCCTTTTAGTCTCTGCTCCATAGTTAGTCTCTACAACTCCTTCCATGGATAGTTTTATCTCATTTGTCAAAGATCAAGTGGCCATAGGTTTGTGGGTTCATTTCTGGGTCTTCAATTCTATTCCATTAATCTACCTGCCTTTTACTCCAGGGCCCTTGCTTATCAGGCCAGAGGCTAAGAGTTCATTAACTCTTTGTGAGCCAGAAAGAAAGGAATAAGAAAGAAAGTCAAGCACATAAATCACACACACACACACACACACACACACACAAAAGATGAAGCTCAAAAAGAGTTCCAAATTATTAGTGCTTTTAGTTTGTATGCTTTCTCTAAGAAATTACCTCATATGACTATCAGTTAAAAATCATTATACCAGAATAATTGATTATGCAGTTTCCTAAAGACTTTTAAATTCCATAGATAGATTCATAGTAAGTTTAATGCAGTAGGTCATATCATAGATCAATAAGGTTTAAGGATATACAAGAAAATTGTTTACATGTCTTTCCATTAAGACTAGTGTTTGGCTAAACATTTATTATATATCTTTTAGATATGTAAATTCATTATAAATTTAAATCAATAATCTTTATGTCACAAGTACCAGGGTTTGTCAAGACAAATCATCAACATTGTATCTTTTTATTTGAAGTTTTGTATAGATAAACTATTCAATATTTTATTTTTTCGTCTTACACCTACAATAAATTGCCCATTCCCAGTTTTCAGCTCATGGTCTTCTACCTAACCTAGAAGAAATGATTTCCTTGATCATGTTTTTTTCCAAGAATGCTGTCTTATCCTAGTACAATTAGCCTATGACACATGAAGGCTTACAGAGCTTTATTTGTAGCTTTTATTCCGTAAAGAGCTTGAAATGACTTGTATAATTTTAAAAGTTTTATAAAATCATCATCAGAAATAGTGGAATCATCAATTTGCCTATACAGCCTTACTATACGAGAGTACATCTTCATGTTGTTCAGTAGGAAATTTGCCCAATAGATTGAACGGATTCCCAGAAATCACTATTCTATGTAATGGTGACAGGAAAGGCATATCAGTAACCGGAAGCAATTCTGGGGTGAAGTCTCTTAGATGTCTGAATGTCAAAGCCCACCCATGGCACCCATTCAAAATGGCAGGCCATCTCCAGAAAACTCACAGCTTTCCTTAGCCTTTCCTAGATGGCTTCTGTCAGTTTGCTTTTAATACTGAGGTGTCTCTTATACCCTTAGGTTTCACTTACCCTAACAATAGGGAATAAATTAACCTATGGCATTAGAACTCGGTGATGATTGATGATCTACAATGTACATTTGGAAATAATAATAGATAAAATTATTATTCATCTGTAAATTACTCCCCATATTCACAAAATGATTCTATATTGCAAAGGTTTAATTAATAAAATTAAAAGTATGTGACACTATACTTGTTGATAGATTATTATAGCTTTCACTCCCTGAATATCAACTCAATTTTAAAATCTTAAGAATCTTTGCCTCCTTAATATCTTAAAATTGTTCATCTTTTAAAGTTTGAAGAACAGACTAAAAAGGGTAAAATAGCTTGCTACATTGTGTTCAGAGATACAGAAGCAATTTTAAGAAATTCTATTTCTCCATGAATTATCTGCCTTCTCATGTAGGATTTGTCAGGAATGTACCAAATGTTGCTCTTCTTTTCAGAAAAGAAAAAAATCAAAATCTTAAAATAGAAAGCTCCTTATCTGAGATCATTTCAAAGCACTGTTCTTTTTAAATCAGCTTTAATACTTCCTTAAAAGAAAAACAGGGTTTTCAATTTTTAGATCTATATTTGTCACCTTGCACAAAGCCCAAGTCCAAGTGGATCAAGAACCTCAACATAAAATCATCTACACTCAATCTAATAGAGGAGATAATAGGAAGGAGCTTTGAACTCATTGACACGGGGGAAATTTCCTAAACAGAACTCTAATGGCTCATGTTCTATGAACACAAACTTATAAATGGAACCTCATGAAACAGGAAACCTTCTGTAAGGCAAAGGACATAGTCAATAAGATAAATCAGCAACCTACAGACTGGGAAAAAAACTTCATTAACCCGATATCTGATAGAGGACTAGAATCCAAAATATATAAAGAACTCAAGAAGCTAACCACCAAAAAACCAAACAACCCAATCAAAAAATGGAGTATAGAACAAACAGAATTCACAACAGAAGAATCTCAAATGGCTGAGAAGCACTTAAAGAAATGTTCAAAGTCCTTATCGATCAGAGAAATGCAAATCAAAAAAAACCCTGAGATTCTACCTTACACCAATCAGAATGGCTAAGATCAAAAACTCAGGTGACAGCACATGATGGCAAGGATGTGGAGAAAGAGGAACACTCCTCTGTTGTTGGTGGAATTGCAAACTGGTACAACGTCTCTGGAAATCAATCTGGAGAGTCCTCAGAAAATTTGAAATAGATCTACATGAAGATCCAGCTGTACCACTCTTGGGCATATACCCAAAAGATGCCCCACTATGCCACACGGGCACATGTTCCACTATGTTCATAGCAGCCTTATTTGTGATAGCCATAACCTACAAACAACCTAGATGTCCCATGACAGAAGAATGGATACAGAGAATGTGGTTCATTTACACAATGGAATACTACTCAGCTATTAAGAACAAGAACACCCTGAGTTTTGCAGGCAAATGAATGGAAATAGAAAATATCATCCTGATTGAGGTAACTGACACCCAAAAGGACATGCATGGTATGTACTCACTTATAAGTGGATATTAGCCAAAAAAAAAAAAAAAAAAAATGTACAGAATACCCAGGATACAGTCCACAAAACTCAAGAAGATTAACAAGCAGAAGGGCCCAAGTGAGGATGCCTCAATCCCACTTGGGAGGAAGAAGAAAGCAATCACAGGAAGGGGAAGGGAGGGAGGGTCCTGTGTGGGAAAGGGATCAGGGAGGGGAAGAGGGGAACATGGTTTTCCTAACAGAAAGACAGTTCATCAAGTGAGGACTGGGGTTGCCATTCCACAGTCAAAAACTATGACCCATAATTGTCCCTGTCTGAAAGAATTGCAGGGTCAAAAATGGAGAAGATCCTGAGGAAAAGAAGGTCTAGCAACAGACCCAAAGTGGGATGCATCTTAAGGGGATGTCCCAACGCCTGACACTGCTACTGAGGCTATGGAGTGCTCACAAAAAGAGACCTATTACGAGTGCCTCTACCAGTCCACTCACTTACTGTTCCACATCCCATACCTTCTCCCTTACCCGCCTCCTGCCAACAAGTAGTTGAAACGGTCTGATGCAGATAATTACACCCAACCAATGGACATAATCTGGTGACCCCTATTGTTGAATTAGGGAAAAGCTGGAAGAAGCAGAGGAGGAGGGCAACCCTGTAGGAGCACCAGCAGTCTCAATTAACCTGGACTCTTGAGATCTCTCAGACACTAGACTACCAAACAGGCAGCATAAACCACCTAATATGAGGCCCCCAACACATATGCAACAGATTTCTGCTGGGTCTGAGTTCTGTCAGAGAAGAGGCACCTAACTAACCCTCTAGAGACCATAGGCCCCAGGAAGTAGGGAGGTCTGGGATTGGGGAGAGTGAGGACATCCATGGAGAAGTGGAGACAGGAGTGGAGGGAGGGGGTAAGGGAGAAAGTATGGAATGTGGAACAGTAAGTGGGTAGACCGGTAGGGACACAAAACTTGGAGTGCAAAATAAAGATTAATAAAATTTTAAAAATAAAAATAAAAAAGTAGAAAATTGGAAACTGAAAAAAGACATTAAAAATAACAAAAATAAACTATGCATAGATTTTTTTTAACAAATCATGAATAAATATGCAGCTATATACCTTGCATGGAGTATGCATATTTTTCTGTAATGTCGTTTATGTCTGTGAGCCTTATTAGGTATCTTAAAACAAAATGCTAAAATTACTACAGATACTCTCATATTGATGCACATGTTTTAAATACAGAATTTATGGATCAATATTATTGTATAGAAACTAATAATTTTCTAAAGCTAGAGAAAAACGCAAAGGGCCAAAGAAAACCAACACAAATTTCATTTATTAGGAAAACTTATCCTTGCAATAGATAAAGATCAATCAAAAAAATCCACAACCAGAAAAAAAGCATAGTTATAGAGTCTAGTCTCACAGAGAAACTACAAAAGATTCCAGAACTTAAGGTTTCTGGAGCATTGCAGAAGAGGTGGGTGATAGAGAGATTCTTAGAGTATGAAAGAGTTTGATGTCAAATTACATGTCCTAGTAAAGTTGGAAGTTATGCCCATAACATTATTATTGTCCTAAATATACCAGAATGAATGAGGGAAATCCAAAGAGTCTCTATGATACCACTTTACAAATATACATCTGTAAGTTGTTATAGTTGATTCACTATAAATGAGGAAACATGTCTGATAGAGTTGGGAAGGTGGTAAGAAGACACTAAGCAACAACAGAGATGATTCTGCTACACAAAGATCTTTATAATTACAGTAAATTTTACACTGTATTCTATTCCAATACAGTTACTCCACAGGGAAAATAGGCAGGTAAATTATGCATCAATAACTATGTTAGAAAAATTATTGAAACTGGGCCATAGTGGCACGTGTTGTCTTTAATCCCAGAACTTGGAAGGCAGATATCTGAGTTTGAGACCAAGAGTCTCAAAAGTGAGAGTTAGTTAGGACAACCAGAAACCCTAGCTCAAAAAAACAAAACAAAACAAACAAATAAAGAAACAGAAAATGAAGGAAAGAAAGAAAGAAGGAAAGAAAGAAAGAAAAGAAAGGAAGGAAGGAAGAAGGAAAGGTTGATTACAGGGTAAAATTATATATTGAACTTTAATAAACGATATAGGGTTTGAATAAATAGTTCATTAAATGCACAGTTTATTATATGGTAATTAAAATCATTTGCATGCCATTGATTCTCCCACTTTTGATAAAAACCAATAGAGGTTGAAAGTCTATATTCATGACAAGTGGGTAAAGCAAGCATGCTTCATTGACATTTCATTAACTTAATGCTTATCCTTGCTGTTTCATTACTTTTCAATCCAAAGTATAACATAGCAAGTACTGTTCATGTGTATAATGATAGTTGTGTTATCAAGCATACATAAACAAAAACGTTTCTTTTTATTTTATCTAGGTTAAAGAAGCCTACATAAGTAGATGGACGTTTTTCAACATACACTTAATATATGTAAGAGAAAGCCTCAAAAATATGAAGTTACTATGCAGATATTTCAAAGATAAAGTATGCCTCCACTTTAGAACAAAACAAAACTTTTCAACATTTGAGACACCTGTGTTCACAAGCCATACCATGCCTCCCATCTCAGTGGTCTCATGCCAGAAGGAACAATTAGACAAACATACGCATCTGTTCAATGCATCCTTGATTTTAGAAGTTTTAGATGGATTAAATATCTTTTTGGTAATAATCTGAACATTTCTAAAGAGCTGAAGCTACTAAATAGTTCACTTTTGTTCTCAGAATGAGATGTTCCTGATTCCTTGCACTAAGGACAGGACAGTATATCACAAAATATGTAGGAGACAAGCATAAAAATGTCAATAAATAAGCAGTGTAATTTTTATACTGTCTTAAAATTTCTAGTAATTATTAACAGAGATGAAATATGAAAATAATGAAGTATGTGCACATTCAACAAAGCAATGCAATATGAGCAAATACATAAGAAAACAGCACTTTAATATTAGGTTAAATCATCTGATAGAAGATGAAGGAAGTGTCTGAAAATGTGTTGGTGAAAAATTATTTTGGACTTTTGACAACAAAGTAAGGATTGTTTCCTGATACACTGACTACCTTGTATTTCAGAATCTTGTAAGGTATAAAAATTATTACACAAACCTTTAGATATTCATTTAATAAGTCTGTGTCTCTTTGGTCTGTTGTAAGAAAATAGCACAAACCACATAAAAATTTGTGTTTCTGTTCTGGAATGTATAATGTCTCAGATAATAAACACTAATATAATCTACCTCTGTGAGATCAATTTTTATCAGGAATCAGCTGTTATCTTCCTGCTTTTTAAAGTATTTGTTTAAAATAGCTTTCTCAAAAGGACTTTCTGTAAAGATTAGCAATCATTTCTGCAAAGTTGGTGCATTCATGAAAGAATCACGTTTAAAGACTCCCTCACTGTTATTTTTTTTTAATTATCTTTAATCTTTTTTTACAGTCCAGTCATTGTCCCCCTTCCTGGTCCACCCTCATAAAGTTCCTCATCCCATTCCTCCTCCTCCTCCATCTCCAAGAGGATGTCCCCACCACTACTTCACCCTGCCAAGCCTCCCACTACCTGGGATCACAAGTCTCTCAAGGGTTAGATTGGTCTTCTCTCCAGTCCTCTGATATATATGTATCAGGGCCTTGTATCAGCTGGTGTAGGCTGCTTGGTTGTTGGCTCAGTGTTTGTCAGATATCAGGGGTTCAGGTTAGTTGAGACCATTGGTCTTTCTATGGAGTTGCCCACCTCCTCAGCTTCTTCCAGCCTTTAACTAATTCAGCCACAGGGATCCATGGCTTCTGTCCATTGGTTTAGTATAAGTATAGCAGCTTGTTGGTCCTCTCAGAGGGCAGCCATGCTAGGCTCCTGTATGTAAGCATACCATAGCATCTCAGTAATAATGTCAGGCCTTGGAGCCTCCCCTTGATCTGGATTCCAATTTGGGTCTGTCACTAAACCTCCTTTCCCCTCAGTCTCTCTTTCATTATTGTCATGGCTGTACTTTTATACAGGAAGAATTCTGGGTCAGAGTTTTTGACTGTGGGATGGTAACCACATCCCTCCACTTGATTCCCTGTCTTTCTGTTGCTGGTGGATGCCCAACAGTGGGGAGACAGAACTTGTAGAGTCCATTCACTCAGTTCTTTGATCATGATGATAAAGAGTTTTCAGGGATCCTAAATATTCAAACTTTATTAATAGGGTTTTTGAGGGGGTTAAGAAATCTGAATACATCTCAAAGTCATTGTAAGTGTATCTCAGCTTCTCTTTACCCTAAGAGGAGATAATATGCAAGAACTATTCTACTGAATGATCCTTCTCATTCTTACCCAGGTTTGTTTTAGTATGGTGGGAGGAGTAGCTATACAAAGGAATTTCTTACTACATAAGGAAAAGATCAACTTCTTGAGCCCTACAGAAAATATTTGGTTGTTACCTTATCCTTTTGTATTACATTTTTAAAATACAGGTCTATTTTGTATCCATCTCTAACTTTGTCCTTTATATCTTCCTTTTTATTTTTAGTTCCAGGCAATTAAATTATTCCTTTCATAAAGTTCAGGAACCATGTGAGGATATAGTTCCAAGGTAATGATTCAACAGCAGATACAAATCTTATGTTGAATCTCCGAGCAGGTATGAGATTTCAAATCCACAAACCCATGAAATTATCATGTTGAGTGTTTATTGTCAATATAATATTCAGGTTATAAGTTTTCTCACTACTTTAACTAATTCACTACAATCATCATTTAGTGACAGGTTAAATAGATCTATCTAAATACTATCACTTCTTTGTGCAAAACCCTTTAAACTTTGCAGTCCTTTCTTCCTACTTAAACGTATCTATACAATTCATTGCTATTAACTTATTCATCTATAAAAACTATTTTTTTCTATTGTCAGAATAGGGAAACAGATGATTCTGGAGAATATCATCCTGAGTGAGGTGACCCAATCACAAATAAACAAACATAGTATGCACTCACTGATATGTGGATATTAGCCCAGAAGCTCAGAATACCCAAAATACAAGCCACAAACAGAGCAATAAACTCAAGAAGAAGGAAGACCAAAGTGTGGTACTTTGATCCTTCTTAGAAAGGGGAACAAAATACCCATGGAAGAAGTTACAGAGACAAAGTGTGGAACAGAAACTGAAGAAAGGACAATCCAGAGACTGTCCCACCTGGGAATCCTTTCCATATTCAATCTCTAAACCCAGACACTATAGTAGATGTCAGCAAGTGATGGCTGACAGGAACCTGATATAGCTGTCTCCTGAGAGGCTCTTCCAGTGCCCGACTAATACAGAAGTAGAGGTTCACAGCCATCCCTTGGACTGAGCACAGGGTCCCCAGTGAAGGAGCTAGAGAATGAATAGACCCAAGGAGCTGAAGGGTTTGCAGCCCTTTAGGATGAACAACAATATGAACTAACTAGTACACCCAGATACTAAACCACCAATCAAAAAGTACACATGGTGGGACTCATGGCTCCATCTGCATGTGTAGCAGAGGATGGCCTAGTCAGTCATCAATGTGAGGAGATGCCTTTGGTTCTGTGAAGGTTCTATGCCCTAGTGTAGGGGCATGCCACTGCCAGGACATGGGAGCGAGTGGGTTGGTGAGCAGGGGGAGGAGGAAAGGAACAAGGAATTTGGGGGGGGGATGGGAAACTGGTAATGGAGATATCATTTGAAATGTAAATAAAGAAAATATCTAATAAAAAAGAAAATAAAAAAAAGAATAAAATAACTAACAGAAAAGTAAGGGAAGAGTTTATTTTGGTCTAATGTTTCCATTGTGATGAGAAGGCAGCACAAAATCAGATAATAACTGGTAGCATAGTATCCACAGTCAAGAAGCAGAATAGGGTAATGGTGGAATTTAGTTCGTTTTTCTTGTTTTCTTTGTATTCATGTTGAAACTAATCCAATGGAATAAAGCTGACCAGAATTGGAATCTGATCACCTCACTTAAATCTATTTTACAATACTAGATTCCATCCTGAAGCATCCTAGGTTATTATAAACACATTCTGTTGACTATGAAGATGAGCTACTTAAGGCCAGAGGACACTGAACTTCCCAATTCTAGCTGCTTTAATTGAGACGGGCTCAGCTTGTCCTGCTTCTCATATATTCTATTCAGAGACTTTTATATGCTGTCAGTATAGATCACTTTTGTAATATAACATCTTTCTTTTCAACTCTAACATTAAATGTTTTCTGCAGTGACCTTGACATCTAGAGAAATGCCTGACAAGTAATAAAGGACCAAGGATATTCAACAAGATGAAAATATGAAATACATTTATCTGCCTTTCACTTGCCATTTATTAAATCATTAAATTGGATATAAGGACCTATTCTGGGTCTTATTCCTGGAAACAATAGATATAAATAAAATCACTAAATAAATTTATGCAATAGTTGTCTCAAATTGTCAGGTTGCTAGTTTGAATTGTCACCAATTTTTGCTAAGGTGAAATAATAATATATTTAATAATCATATTACATAACAGATGTTTTTATTATATGATTTCAAAGTTTTATTTAGAAAAGTATTTCCTCTTAATTTTACGATATGGTTTTATTATTATTTTGAAACTATTGAATTATTATAGTTAGCTGCATTTTTCTATAATCTTTGAATTTCCATCTCAAATCTCACTTACAAACAGCATGATCAAGATCTTTCACAATACTGGGAGTACTTATTTATGAATTATTTTGTATTGAAAACAGATTCTTCACTCATACAATATATCCCATCCCCAGTTTCCCTTTCTTCCAATCCTCCTAGCTCCACCTCCACCTCCGCTCTGTCCCAGATCCACTCCCTTTGTATTTCCTCTTCAGAATAGAGCAGGTCTCCAAGACACAACAGCCAGATTCTGAATAGAATATATGAAAAAAAAAAGTGAAACAAAATACACAAAACAAAGATACAAAAACAACAACAAACTAATAAATAAAAGGCAAAGCCCTCATTTTGAAGCCAGTCAGGGAAGAGGAAGAGTACTGAAATCAGATAAAAGAGTCAGAGATACATCTCCACCTGCTGTTAAGAGTCCCACAGTCACAGCAAGTAAACAGCCATGACATATGAGAAGAGGCCTTGGTACAGACTCAAACATGCCCACGCTTGCCATTTCAGTCTCTGAGAGACCTGATTAATAATTCGGTGGACCCTGTTGTCCAGGTGTTCCTCATCTCCTCTGACTCCTACCGTTTGCCTGATCTCTGTGGGGAGGAGTCAGAACACTTTCAACTTATGCTATCTCTCTGTGTTAAGTCTGGTTTAGGCCTGTGTGTCCATATTCTGCCAGAGGAAGCCTCTCTCACAAGAAAATGCATCCATTTATGAGAATAGCAGAATATCATTAAAAGACATTTCTCATTTTATTGACATTTTTTTGCCAGTCCTATTTAATTTTAGCCTACCTCTCTGGGTTATCCAACTTCTGGTTCTTGGCCATCCAGGCAGTGTAAGGTATAGGCTCCTTCTTGTGGGGAGAACCTTAAGTTAAACCAAACATTTGCTGCTCCCAGTATTTCTTTGTAAACAAGAAGTAATTATGCTTCTTAGTCAGACAGCACTGAATATGAAATGGTCATACTTTGGATATGGGAATATTTTCTTATGATTATGCTCCTACATTCTACAATTTTCACTGAATTATAGGAGACCTATGAGGTGGATCTGCCATTTTAACTGTAATAACAGTTTTGAAAGTCATTTAGCTGACAAGTGAGACTTTAGTTCACTTAGAAGTAATAATCTCTTTTACTAATCCCCTTACCTTTCTTCAATTTCAATTTTTTTCCTTTTTAACTATGTGTATTTGAGCATTTTAAAATTTATACCAGTATTAGACAAAAAAAAGTGGAAACAAAATATATTCAAATAGGAGGAGAGGCCCTTGCTCCCGTGAAGACTCAATGCTCCACTGTAGAAATGCCAGGACAGGGAAGTAGGAGTGGGTGGGTTGGTGAGCAGGGGAATCGGGGATGGGATAGGGGTTTTTCAGAGTGGAAACCAGGAAAGGTGAAAATATTTGAAATGTACGGGAATGCCAGGGCCAGTAAGCAGGAAGGAGTGGGGTGGTAAGATGGGGGGGAGGGAATAGGGGTTTGTTTTAGTTTTTTCTTTTATTATTTTATTTATTTACCTATTTTAAGGAGGGGAACCTGGGAAAGGAGATATTGTAAATAAAGAAAACATCTAATTTAAAAAATAAATAAATAAATAAAAATTCAAATATATATATTCAAATAAGAGTTTATATCTGCTCTTTATTAAACTTTTGCCATGATGCATTTGTTGAGTTCTGAATTAGACCAAACTTGCTTCTTTGTTTGTCCTTCACTTGCCTCAGATCTTTCAGTTAACTCTGAGCTCTAATTTTCCTGACTAGATTATTGAATCTGCTACTTTGATTTTGAGTCATTATACACTCCCCTTTGCCAAGCTCCAGTTTATAATATCATGCCCTTCATGGTTAGATCAGTTTATGGATCCAAGTGAAACATGTAAAGTGTTCAATTTGAATATATAAAACAATCGAGCAGTAGTTAAAACTGCATGTACCGCATAAAAACTATGAGCCTTAAAGTATCACTCCATTAGGAAAGACCAATTAAAGAACGTGGTTCTTTTGCTCTTCCCCGATGGTCATTAGAGCACTAGTTTGACAGCTAAAATTTTTGTCTGAATTTCCTATGTTGCATATTTCTAAAAGGACTCTTATTATTTTCATTTCATCACAAAGTTTAAGACAGGATGTTAAATATGAAGTAAATACTTATATTATTATAAAACTTAATATGAAAAAACATATATACACACAATGAAAGCTTTCCCCACAATGTGTCTTCAAAATCCCTAGCTGTGCCATAATGGCCCTTGCCACATTAACTTACATTTCTCACTTTCAGAAAATACTCTATGGGTTTTGTAAGGTCTATATATCTCCTTTTCCCAGGCTAGAACCTATTCCTGATGCTGTGACAATTCTCAGGTGTTGGGGTCCCTCAGCTGTAAGACATCGGAGCTTACCACTGTAGACTCAACTCATGTCTTCTGTGTCTGAACCAAAGACTCACTACTATGAGTTCTACCTTCAAGGATTCTAGAGGAAGCTACGCCTGCTGGCTGGCACATATACAGCCTGAGGACATCTGTTGTTGACCTCCTCCCCCACTGTGGACTGCACCTCCAGTCATTCCCCTGAGTTGAGACCTGCGGGATGCTGAGCCTCCACTTTCAGCCCAACAGCCAGCTTCCCTTTCAGACTCTTCCTGACTCCTCCCAAATTCCTTATGTTATTCAAATGTCTTTGTAACCTAGAGATTCAGTTATGCTCTCTTGTATATTAATGCTGAACCCCCAAAGTAAAGGAGAGCCTTGATTGGAAACCCTCAACTTGGCTTCGTGTCCTTTTATTCTCGAACTCTGTGTTTCAGGTCTTCTTTCTCCCTTCGGTCGAAACAGAACCCTGTTCATGAAACTGCGGGACAGTTTCACTCAGGCTTGAGACTGCTTCTGGTTTAGAAGCCAAACTGTATTTGAGGGGGAACCCTATGTCTTCTACAATGACTTGTATTAACTACAGACTCTCATACCATTAGAAGTGGCTAAAACCAGATTCTATAGAAGAGCTTAGCTGCTGGTCTTTATAGTATGAAAATATAAGGAACTTAGATTACAGGAGAGATTAAAAAAATAAATGTACTCATTTTTTACCTAGACTCTAGATTTTAGAGAATAATATTAGCTCCCTACACAGGGTATAATGATAATTAATTTTCTACTTAAATCTCTTTTTATTGGCTGTTCAGTATAACTGACATTTAACATAGGCATAATATTAGAGCCATCTCATAATGTCTTAAAGAGTTCTTTGAAAAACACTAGTCAAGACTTCTACTCTGAGAGTACAGAGATTGTTTTTGTTTTCCTATGTGGCCAAGAATTCAAACTATTTTTTTTCAGATCTTAGAACCCAAAGGATATTGTTTTACTAAGAAAACTACTTAAAGAAAATAGACATTATTCTACTGATTATTCTATTACTTAAACCCTATCTAGTTTACAAGCATTTTGATATATCTTCAGTTCTCAAAGTAATATCATAAATTTACTTTAACAAACTCTATCTTATTAACCAGTAGCTGGCAGAAGAGCAGATATGTCTGAAAGTCATGTTCCTCAAAAACAGAACCAAGGTAGGGATCTTCATATAACTATTTCCAAAATGCTCTCAAGAGAATATTATAAAGCATATTATAATGCTACATAAATGGGATACATAAATGACAAGGACATGGTATGAACTAAATGAAGGATAGGCTTATCTGATGGCAAAGTGTAGAGAGCAGTAGAGGTGGAGAGGCATTCACCATGACAAGATGGCGCCTACTTCCGCTGTTGACTCCTGGTAAACAACTGTTTGCGCATGTGCATAGAGAACTGTTTGTGCATGTGCGTAGAATGAAAAGACGCCAAGTCATGGCCCATCCTGGGCGTCACGTGGGGTGATGAGCAAACAGCCAATCATGGGCTGACACACCGCGCTGTGGTGTATATAAGCAGTGCCGATTATTGGCTCGGTCCTTTTTCCTCTAGATGAGGCAATGAACGCTTGCTGCAGAAGGATCCTAGTGTCCGCGTGTCTTCTTGCTGGCGAGATGACCGCACGGGCAACAGCTGGTGCCGAAACCCGGGATGCTCACGGAGAGGATTCAGATCTGCAGGACAAGGTAAGCTCTGAGAGGCATGCTGCTTGATTTTAATTCCTCCGACCCTTCCTCAGGGTTAGAGAGCGCTGCCGAAGCCGCAGTAATCGTGCTAGTGGCGCTTGTTATGATGTCCATTTGGCATTTGATACATTCTTGCCTGGAGGATGAGAAATGCCGTGCCTCTGTAGCGTCGGGACAGAGGGCACTTGAGGAGTTACAAGATAGCATGTCAGAAACGGAGCGTAATGGGAGAATGGGGGCTAGCCAAGATAAAAGGGAGAGAAAAAAGAGAAAGAAGGGTATACCTAAGAACACAGACCCTTCCGCGCGACCTGCGGAAGCGAGAGATAAGGGAAAGAACGCCCTGGTAGAGAAAACTAGAGAAAGGGATGGAGCTTCAAGACGGAAGCCCCTCTACCCAGTTAAGAAATTGGAGGCCCTCGAGCTTGATAGCTCTGAGGAATTGAGCCCCTCCTAGGAGGAGGACTTGGAGGGAGAAGCAGCTCGCTATGAGGAAGAGAGGTGTCATCCAGATGAGCATTTGACGCCTCTCCAGAATCGAAAGCAAAAGGGAGATCAGAGCTGCGGAACGCTTTATGCTGTCCCACCTGCTCTTCCAAGTGCACCCCCGCTATACACTGATAGACACTGTTCAGATTCCTTTTTATCTAAAGGAGACAAGAGTAAACTCTTGCGTGCCTTTCCAGTGTTTGAGGATACTGATGGTGGCCGTGTCCATGCTCCAGTAGAATACACCCCTATCAAAGAGCTTGCTGAGTCAGTCAGCAAATATGGGCCTGATGCCAATTTTACTATTATGCAACTTGAAATTTTACTATTATGCAACCATGGCAATGACGCCCAATGACTGGCAGAACACAGTGAAGGCTGCACTTTCTAGTATGGGACAATACATGGAATGGAAGACCTTGTGGCATGATGCCTCCCAGGTTCAGGCCAGGGCTAATGCCAATGTGGAGGGTAACGAAAGGTACTGGACCTTTGACTTGTTGATGGGGCAAGGACAGTTCATCTATAACCAAACGAACTATGATTGGGGAGCTTATGGCCAGGTCTTGGCAGCCGCTATCAAGGCGTGGAAAGCTCTCTCGAAGAAAGATGAGGCAGGAAGACATTTGACAAAGGTTGTGCAGGGCCCTCAAGAGCCATTTTCTAATTTTGTGGCCCGGATGACTGAGGTGGTGGGTAGAATTTTTGGAGAGCCAGAGCAGGTCAAACCATTAATTGAACAGTTGGTTTTTGAAAATGCTTCACCAGAGTATAAGACTGTTATTACCCCGAGGAGAGATAAAGGGTTGACAGACTGGGTAAAAGTTTGTCGGGGACTAGGGGGTCCACTTACCAACTCTGGCCTCGCCACCGTTATCTTACAAAGTCAGAAACAGTCAGGGCCTTCAGGTCGCAAGGTGTGCTACAATTGTGGGAAACCTGGTCATTTGAAGAAAGACTGCTGTGTCCCTATGCAACGGAGGGTATCAGGTCTTTGTACCAAGTGTAGGAAGGGCTATCATTGGGCAAATGAATGTCG
>NW_022196894.1:77880819-77881612 GCF_008632895.1 Mastomys coucha
CCATATTAGGGCACATTCAGGATTGCCGGGGCCCATGTCCCGTGGAAATGATTTAGCAGATAGAGCTAGTAGATTGATTGCTGTGACCCTCTTGCCAAGGCTGGAATCTGTCCGAGATTTCCATAAAAGGTTCCACGTTACAGTGGAGACATTACGACAGAGATTCCATTTGACTAGAAAGGAAGCAAGAGACATAGTAACTGAATGTGGAAATTGCTGCCAATTTCTCCCTGTGCTTCGTGTTGGGATTAATCCCAGAGGAGTTAGGCCATTACAGATTTGGCAGATGGATGTCACGCATGCTCCTTCTTTTGGAAAACTGCAGTATCTACATGTTTCCATTGATACCTGCTCTGGAATCATCTTTGTCTCCCCCCTGAGTGGAGAGAAGGCAGCACATGTCATTCAACATTGTGTTGAGGCATGAAGTGCTTGGGGACAGCCCAAGATTCTGAAAACTGATAATGCCCCAGCCTATACCTCTCAAAAATTTGGACAATTTTGTCACCAGATGGGAGTGACTCATGTGACAGGTCTCCCCTATAATCCCCAAGGACAAGGCATCATAGAGTGAGCCCACCGTATGCTCAAGTCATATTTAATAAAACAAAAAAGGGGTATTGAGGAGGCTTTGCCCTCGGTGCCAAGAGTAACCATCTCTATAGTACTCTTTACACTTAATTTTTTAAATTTGGATGATGACGGGCATACGGCTGCTGGTCATTATTGCTCAGAACCTGACAGGCCAAAGGAGATGGCAAAATGGAAGGATGTTTTGACCGGTCAGTGGAAA
>NW_022196894.1:77882295-77910844 GCF_008632895.1 Mastomys coucha
GCGACCGCCCAGCAGGGTCAGAGTAGACGAGCTATGCCAGCTCCAGGGTACCCAGAGACAGGCAACCTTCCCCATGACGGGTAAGGCTGCAGGTTTGATGCGGAATGACCTAAGACAGGGTCCTTGGCAGAGCAAAAGCACTCTCTGACTTGCTATATTTGGCCTTCCCTTTTAACTAAAATAAAAGGGGGAGATGTGGAGAGCGGTAGAGCCAGAGAGGCATTCGCCATGACAAGATGGCTCCTACTTCCACTGTTGACTCCTGGTAAACAACTGTTTGCGCATGTGCATAAAGAACTGTTTGCGCATGTGTGTAGAATGAAAAGACGCCAAGTCACGGCCCATCCCGGGGCGTCACGTAGGGTGATGAGCAAACAGCCAATCATGGACGGACACGCCGCGCTGTGGGCGGACACGCCGCACTGTGGTGTATATAAGCAGTGCCGATTATTGGATTATTGGCTCGGTCCTTTTTCCTCTGGATGAGGCAATAAACACTTGCTGCAGAAGGATCCTAGTGTTTGCGTGTCTTCTTGCTGGCGAGATGACTGCGCGGGCAACAGCAAAGCTCATTCAAGGCAGAGTCCATCTTACCAAGTAAAGGTAACTGAAATCAGACATTGAGACAGTGGGTAATGATGTTTTCCATGGCTGTTTCCATTATGAATTAGATTCCCTGAACCCCAAATAAAGGAGAGAATATGCCCCTAAAAGTTGGCTTCTGCCTTGCAGAGGAGAAGATGAGAGTTTTCTTACCACACACATACACACAATAAAACACAATATATAAATCAAAACTAAAACTCATACAACTGACAGAAACTTCCTGTGAGTGGGTGAGGGTAACAGGCTCAGGTCTATCACACAAGGACACTCATGTTAGCTAAAGGAATCTCTGAGTGGAGAAAAATTCTATATAATATAGCTGTGATCATTTGCTACCAAAATATCTACAGATGAATGGAAGAAGGCAATGACATTTAAATATATATATAGTCAAGAATGTACATATACACATATATGTATATATTCATTCTTGACTTTTCCCACAACCTGTATCATCTGATACCATGTCAACACCAAATAATTCAATAATTCATTTCCTGTAAATAAAAGGAAGACAAACATGACTAGTATATAGTAAGCTACTATATTTTAATTATGATATACAAAAATCAGAAACCTGACTAGACAAAAGCCAGTGTCCATGGTCCGTGAAAAAAATGGGTGAGAGATATAGTTTAAGTTAGTATCTACTCCTAAAACTGAAGATAAATTCACACCACTAATTTATTAAATACCTCTTTAAATGTCCCATAATTTGCATTTATTATGTATATGTTAATTGTCTTATAACAAACTGCTTAACTGAAAACTGTAACTAGTTTTCAATAACTATGAAGATAAATCACTTGCCCAACATACTCAATGGATTGACTAAACCATATCAATATTTAATACTGATAGTATTTTTCAATAAGCAATTTAGATATTACTTATTGATAAGCCAAAACACAGACAAATGAATATATGAAAGAAAAATAACATAGATATTCTTTGAAAGTACATGAACATGGATAATTTTCATTCATTACATATATACGCACATATATATGTATGTATATTCATGGATTTTGAAAGATGAGTGCAACCATATTATTTCTATCAAATCAGCAAAATAGAACACATGTGGAATGTGTTCATAGGACATTCTTGTGTTTTGAGGCTCATTCTTCATATAATGATTTTATGTTTTATCTTGAATGAGAAATTTATTCAGAAGTATATCATAAATGGAACAGAGTGAAAATTCTGCATAATGAATTTTCCCAGTTTTATATCACAGATCTATTAAGCATAGGTTTTTTCAAGAACTCTGATAGAATTGCCAGGATTTTGTTTGGTTGACAGTCATAGGATCCCCCACATCCTACAGATTTACAGAGAAGGTGGCATTGGGAACAGTCGGATCAGGACAGGAACTCAACTTGTGGAGGAATAAACGTTTTCTAATGTAGATTGTGCAGAACTATCTTTCCAGTCTTTCCACAGTAATTTTACTCCCCATCATTTACATCAGCTAAAAAAATTATCTGACAATAATGAGAAATGACAGAATGAGAGATGTAATTTAAATCAAGTAGTCTTTTTAGTTTTTGTTTTGTCTTATTTTGGACAATATCTTGATGATTTCCTCAAATTATTGTTACTTTTTTCTTCATGATTATTAAACACTCCACAAATCCTTAATTGCTCTAAAGAATGTTCCATCAATCTTCTACAAGCATGTCATAATATTTGGTTTCAGAAATCACATCAATACACTCTACCTGTTTATTGGAAAAAAAAATGAATCCACCTTGACCCCATCTCCTCCTCCCCAATTCTTTCTAGATCCTTCCCAACTTTATGCTCTTTTTCTCTTTCTTTAAAAAAAATCAACCCCACAATGTAAGAAATCTCACAAAAATAAACAAAGAAAAATATCTACCATAAAACAGAAAGTAAAAGAAACAAGGCAAAGAATAAAAAGATAAGGTATGCCCAAGAAAAGCAAAGTGAGATAAAAACATTTACAAACATACCCTTGAGTACTGCCTAACTCTTGGGCATGGGTGTGGTTAATACACCATATGAGACTTCATTGGAGAAAACTGTATTTTCTTTGCCAGTGGGTATCAATCGCTATTAATTAGGGGTCAGCCCAGCTGTATGCATCACCGGAACCTGGAAAGGAGAGAATTGAGGGGCACAGACACAAGACTCTAGATCCACTTCAAGCATGAACAGTTTTATCTTTCTCACTGCTGTTTATATATTTTTAGCTAACTCAAATGAATATTATTGCAAGTATAGCTTTATCGAACAGTATCTTGACTGACTTATTTGAGTAATTCTTTCAGTACTTCTCAACTCTCCTGTTCTTGTTTTTCACAGAGAATTTTCATCCCTGGCTTTACTTCATGGCTGCAGTTTTCTCCAATCATGGATTCATATCAGAGTCTGAGTTTGGACTTAAGAAAGGAACTGAAGAGCATTTGGACCCTGAGAGGGCTGGGAGCCCCTGGCTTAGTCTTCCTTTTAATCCGGAGATCCCATCTGGCTTAAACACACATGGGCTCTTGTCATTCTTTCACAGTCTTGTGAGTTTATATATTCACAACCAGTCTTTGTGTCTGGAAGATTTCCTTGGCTTCATCCATCCCAGCTGGCTCTTCAGATTTTTCTGGTTCCTCTTCTACATATGTCTTTGAGCCTTAAGGAGAGGGCAATGCTGAAGACATGATATTTAAGATCAAATACTCGAAAGTCTCTCATTCTCTGCACATTGCCCAATTGCAGGTTTCCATATACAAACATGCACACAATTATGTTTTATTTTAAGAAGCATCTACAGTATTAGGTTTACATATGGATTGCCAGTGGCCTTTAGCATAGTTGTCCTTATCTCTGTTCACTATTTACTTTTTTCTTCTATATAATCCTATTATACTTTCCCTTCTGAATCTCCATGACAATATGTTATTCTTGATCTGTGTTACTGAAAAGTGGCACACACATTGAAGGTTAACAAGCTAACTTCTATAATATAAGAGAAAAGATATATTTGTGTTTTGGGGTCTGGGTGGCCTCAATCATGAATATAATTCTAGATTCATCCATCTACCTAAAAACTTACACTTTTATTTTCCTAACAGCTGAATAATATTCCATTGTTATACATGTACCACATTTTCATTATTCTTCATCAACTGATGGATATCTAGTCTGTTTCCAATTTCAGGCTGTTATGAATAAAGTAGCAATCAATATAGGTGAGGAAGTAGCTCTCAGTAGGATGCAGAGTCATTTGTGTATATACCCAAGAATGTGAAATCTAGATCTTAAGTTAGATTTATCCCCAGTTTCCTGAACAATATCCACCCTAATTTCCACAGTGACTCTGAAATTTTGCACTACCATCAGCAAGGGAAGAATATTCCCCTCCTTCTACATCCTTGCCAGCTTTAGCTGGTTGAATCATGTGTTTTATTAATCTGGGCCATTCTGAATTGTGTAAGATGGAATCTCAAAGTAGTATAAATTTGTATTTTCCTGAAGGCTAAAGATGTGAAAAATTTTTAAGTGTTCCTCAGCTATTTGTGTTTCATCTTTTAAGATCTTTCTCCTTAGTTCTATGCAAATTTTTAAAAATTGGGTTATTTGTTTTCCTGACACCAAGTTTAATATTAGTTCTTTATATATTTTACATAATAAGCTTCTATAAGATGTATATTTGGTAAAGGTATTTTTCCATTTTGTAGCCTGGCACTTTGTATGAATGATGGTCTCCTTTACCATGCTGATTGTTTTCAGTTTCATGAGGCCCATAAATTAATTCTCAATACAGAAGCTGATATAACATTACTCTCTTAAGAAAGGGCATATACCCAATTGATGTTCCAACATATAACAAGGATACATGCTCCACTATGTTCATAGCAGCCTTATTTATAATAACCAGGAGCTGGAAAGAACCCAGATGTCCTTCAACAGAGGAATGGATACAGAAAATGTGGTACATTTGCAATGGAGTACTGCTTAGCTATTAAAAACAATGATTTCATGAAATTCTTAGGCAAATGCATTGAAGAGAAAATATTCTGAGTGAGGTAACCCAATCACAAAAGATCACACATGGTACCCACTCACTGATAAGTGGATATTAGCCCAAAAGTTCGGAATACCTGAGATACAATTCTCAGATCATATGAAGCTCAAGAAGAAGTAAGACCAAAATGTGGATGCTTCAGTCCTTCTTAGAAGGGGGAACAAAATACTCATGGGAGGTAGAGGGTTGGGAGGGACTTGGGAAGAAGAGAGGAGTGGAAATGGGAGTGGGAAAAAGGGGGAGCAGGATCAGGTATGGGAGGAGACAGGGATGATATACAAAGGGTCAGAAAATTGAACAGAGGTGTGCAGCAATGGGGGAATGGGGAACTGGGGAAGCCAGCAGGAAGTCCCAGATGCCAGTAAAGCAAGAGGCTCCCAGGACCCAAAGAGGATGCAATTAGCAGAAATGACCAACAAAGGGGAGGGAAAACCTGTAGAGACCATATCCAGAGGTTAGGCAAGGCCCCTGGTTGGGGGATGGAGCCAGCCACTCATCTCCAAATTTTTAACACAAAATGGCTCCTGTCTAAAGGAAATACAGGGACAAAGTGTAGAGCAGAGACTGAAGGGAAGGGCATCCAGAAGCAGCCCCACCTGGGGATCCATCTTGTATACAGACACCAAACCCAGACACTATTACAGATGCCAAGGAGTGCTTGCTTACAGGAGACTGTTATAGCTGTCACCTGGAGGATCTGTTAGAGCCAGATAAATACATAGGCAGATGCTTGTTACCTCCCCCTTCCCCTCAACCATAGGATTTCTGGCAGTCTCTGCTTGGAGTCTACCACCTGGGGAGCTAAGACAGATGCTCTCTGTTGACTGTCAGTTCCTCTTTGAAGAAGCCTCCTGAGCATGCCCACTGCCTGAGTATGCCTACAGCCTAAAAATCTTCTGAACCTAGGGACTTTGGCACCTGAACTTTTTTGCAGTACGCAAATATCATGTAATCTAGAGATTTGGTTTTGGTTTCTCCTATGACTATAAAAACACTGGCTTATTCTAAGTAAAGTAAAGTCTTGATTGGACTATTTCAACTTTGTGATTTTTCTTTGCATTTCAAACCCTCTATTTCAGGTCCTTTGGTCCTTCTCCTGAAAGAACCCAGTTCATGAAACTGCGGACAGCTTCAGATGGCGCCTGAACTCATGGTCTCAGACACAGAGGATTTATAAAGGACACACTGTCAAAAGCAAAGCTCTGCCTAAAGATTCAAAAGATAAGGATGAAAGATCATACACCATTCTGCAAGGTAGGCAATTTTGATGCTAACGCTAGCCTTATTTTCATATTGTAGAAGTATTGCCATGTAAGAAGGGTAGGAGCTAGGTTGGGCTGGCACTGACCCGGTGTTAAATTCACCTAGGGGGTGTGACAGTGAAAATGGGTTCAAATGAGTCAAAAACAGTGATACAGAGTGTAAATAAATTGCCTCAGACAAGGGGAATCAGGGTGGAAAAAGATGCATTGAACGATCTCCCAGATGAGATAGAATCTTGTTGGCCATGAATTGAAGAAGTAAATAATTTAAATAAAAGAACATGGGAAAAATTAGAAGAGTTCTGAGGAATAATCAGGCAGAGAGATTCACTCTCCACCTTTGGGCACTCATGAAGAGGATCATAGAGGAGAGAGATAGAGTGTCAGAAAGTGAATTAAGCTCACAGGAATCAGAGAGTTCAGATACAGAAAGCGAAGAGTGTCAAAATACTTTCTCAAAATGCAAATCTACTAGATCTCGTGGAGAGGAGTGGCTTTCATACAAGTCATCTGCTATTTCTAGGTCCACTATGACAGGAGAGAAGGCTCAGAGAGATTTACAATTAAGTAAGTTGGAGTTTGAAATCAAGTTGCAGAAATTGAATAATGAGTTGAATGAATAAAAGGCAGTATAAGGCAAAAGAAAGAACAGCAATCTGGAGACAGGTCAATCGCCTTTAGAGAAAGCAATTAAACAGGCTAGAGAAAATGGGCAAGACACTTCAGGAGTGCTAGTGTTTCCTGTAGTAGAAAGGCTTGATCAGAAAAACAAGAGAATTAGATAATATCAGACCTTAGAATTTTAGGTTACAAAAGATCTGAAAGGAGCAGTGGCTCAATATGGTCCAAATGCTCATTTACACAGGCACTATTGGACAATGTAATAGAGTCAAATTTAACACCTCACGATTGGAGAATTTTATGTAAGGCTATACTACAAGGAGGTGAATTTTTACTTTAATCAGAGAATTGCTCAGCTTATTTTAATCCTTCTGTATCCAATGCCTTCTAATTTTGTTAAAAAGAAGAAAGAACAAAGTTGTTTTGGTTCTTCTGATGTATACTGGGTACAATCTATCACTAGCAAAAGACCTAATCTTAAATTAATTATTGAAGGAAAAAGTTTTGAACGTTTAGTAGATACTGGAGCTGATGAGACTATCATTAGAGGACAAGACTGGCCCTCAACCTGAGCTTTGTCTGAGACAATAACTCATCTCCAAGGAATTGGTTATGTCAATAACCCAAAACGAAGCTCTAAGCTTCTAACCTGGAGAAATGAGAAAGGTAATTCAGGACAAATTCAGCCTTATGTTATGTCAAATCTGCCTGTTACTCTGTGGGGAAGAGATCTGTTGTCACAAATGGGTCTTGTCTTGTGCAGCCCTAGTGAAATAGCTAAAAGGCAGAGGCCAGAACAGGACATTAGAACATCTGGAGGCCCTAAGCCTCATCCTAATAGTAAATGTTCGAAGCATTTTCCATGATGGCCACTATCTTGCCTGCACACATGCTGATAAAATCTAGTGGATTAATAATATTCCAGTTTGGGTTGATCAGTGGTCATTTTCTCAAGAAAAGATAGAAGCTGCTTCTTTGCTAGTACAGGAGCAATTGGAAGTAGGACATCTGAGGGAATCCAATTCCCATGGAATATGCAAATATTTGTCATCAAGAAAAAATCAGGTAAATGGAGATTGTTACAAGATCTAAGAAAGGTAAATGAAACAATGGTAGTTATGGGAGCATTGCAAACTGGACTTCCATCTCCAGTGGGAATTCCAAAAGGATATTATAAAATAGTTATGGATTTAAAAGACTGTTTCTTTACAATTCCTTTGTACCCTGAGGATTGTGAGAGATTTGCTTTTAGTGTTCCATCTGTTAATTTTAAAGAACCTATGAGAACATATAAATGGACGTTCCTTCCTCAGAGCATGGCTAATAGTCCTATGTTATATCAAAAATTTGTGGCACAAGTCATTGATCCTATAAGGAAAATATGGCCAATGATATATATTGCCCATTACACAGATGATGTCCTATTAGCAGGAAAAAAATTCTCAGGATGTACTTTTATGTTATAGAGACTTACAAGTTGCCTTAGCTGAAAAGGGACTGTAGATAGCTCCATAAAAGATGCAAACTCAGGATCCATAAAATTATTTAGGATTTACACTAATGGATCAATCTATTATTCCCCAAAAGATAGTTATTCATAGAGACAGATTAAAAACCTTAAATAATTTTCAAAAATTATTAGGTGATATCAATTGGCTTTGACCCTATCTAAAGCTTACTATGGGAGAATTGAAACTTTTATTTGATATTCTCAGAGGTAATTCTGATCCAAATTCTCCTAGATTTTTAACTAAAGAAGGAATATTATCAGCTATACAGCAGGTAGAAAGAGCTATTGAAAATCAAGTTACTTATATAGATTACTCTTTATCCTTGCATTTGTTAATTTTCAACACAACTCATATTCCTACAGCATTGTGGCAAAAAGCACCTCTCATGTGGATACATTCAAGGATATCTCCTAAACATAATATCTTGCCATATTATGAGGCAGTAGCTCATATGATCAGGCTTGGCAGAAAGCAAGCACTGACTTATTTTGGCAAGGAGCCAGATGTTATCATTCGGCCTTTTACTTTAGATCAAGATTCCTGGTTAAAACAGTGAAAGGGAAAATTAAAGCTTTGGACCTATGCTGACTAGGAAGGAAAGTTATAGGCCTAAGAATCCATCACAAGCTGACCCACATAGGCCTAGGAATGAGCAAGTAAGCTGTTAGATATCATAAGAGCTGGCAGGTCAAGAAGACATAAAACTATAAACATAGAGGAAAACATGTCTAGGCAAACAAGGACATGTCCAGGCATTCAAGGACATGCCTAGCAGGCTCTGAGTAATGGGCCATCTGGCCCCTTAGATATGGTTTAAGGTCAGCACAGAAGAAAACTTGTTGACTCAGATAAGTACCACCCACAGAAAAACCACACATTGCTTTTGGGAATTTCCCACTTTAGACTGTATGCACTTTTAAACCAGCCAATCATGTGTAACCACACCGATGCCTTTGTTCCCCTAGACCATTTTGCCTATATAAACCCTTAACTTTTGAGCCTCGTGGTTGATTTCCCATCTCCTGTGAGAGCTTGGGAGTTGGCCCGGAGCTCTGCCATTAAATACTGCCTCGTGCAATTGCATCAAGCTGGCCTCTTGTGTTTCTTTGGGTGCACACCTTCCAGAGACTTGAGTGAGGGTCTCCCTTCGGGGGTCTTTCAACAGAATAGCACAGATTGGTTGCTTACTCAGATAGGATTTTGGAGAAATATAGATAATCATTATCCTCAGGATAAACTGATAAAATTTTTAAATGTGCATGAAATGATATTTCCCAACATGACTTCTTTACAGCCTTTGAGTAATGCCCTTGTGATATTTACTGACGGCTCCTCTAAAGGAGGAGATGGATATCTTATGAATAATTAACAGGTAGTCATAGAAACTCCTGGTCTCTCAGCTTAGTTAACTGAATTAACAGCAGTATTAAATTTGTTTCAGGCTGTGACTGATGCTTTCAATCTTTTCACTGATAGTCTATTCGTGGCACAATCAGTTCCTTTGTTAGAAACACGTGGTACATTTAATTTTAATACTACAACAGGATATTTATTTTCACAATTGCAAAATGTCATTCTTACATGAAAAAATCATTTTTATATTGGTCTTATACAAGTTCATTCTAGTCTTCCCGGCTGGACCCCACTACACTGGACCATTGGCTGCAAGTAATGATTGTATTGACAGGGCTCTTGTAGTTTTAGTTTCAGATCCTGTTGCACTAGCTAAACGTGAGCATGAAAAATTCCATCTTTCTAGCCATACCTTGAGACTAACACATAAAATTTCCAAAGAGCAAGCAAGAATGATTGTAAAACAATGCCCTAATTGTGTTATTTTATCTCCAGTTCCACATTTAGGGGTAAATCTAAGAGGCCTTATGCCCAATTATATTTGACACATGGATATAACTCATTATGGAGAATTTGGAAAGCTTAAATATATACATATCTGTATTCACATTTGTTCAGGATTCGTATTTGCTTCCTTGCATTCAGGAGAAGCCTCTAGAAATGTAATTGATCATTGTTTACAAGTCTTTAACGTTATGGGCTTACCTAAAGTTATTAAAACGGACAATGGGCCAACTTACTCAGGCAAAAATTTTATGTCATTTTGTAAAGATTTTGGCATCGAACATAAAACTGGAATTCCTTATAACCCAATGGGTCAAGGGATTGTTGAACATGCACACCGCACTCTTAAAAATTGGCATTTGAGCCAGGCGGTGGTGGCGCACGCCTTTAATCCC
Organism: Mastomys coucha; assembly: GCF_008632895.1. Taxonomy (NCBI): domain Eukaryota; kingdom Metazoa; phylum Chordata; class Mammalia; order Rodentia; family Muridae; genus Mastomys; species Mastomys coucha. The sequence goes on from NW_022196894.1 coordinate 77,892,593, forward strand.
AGCACTTGGGAGGCAGAGGCAGGCGGATTTCTGAGTTCAAGGCCAGCCTGGTCTACAGAGTGAGTTCCAGGACAGCTAGGGCTACACAGAGAAACCCTGTCTCAAAAAACAAAACAAAACAAAACAAAAGAAAAACAAAACAAAAATTGGCATTTGAAAACTAAACGAGGGAATTTGTATCCTCCTAGATCTTCAAAGCACACCTTGCCTTTGTGTTATTTATTTTGAACTTCCTGCAGACTGACATGAAAAGTCAGTCCACTGCGGACAGACACTGGCATACTAACACTTCAAGTTCATATGCAATGGTGAGATGGAGAGATCCACTCACTAATACCTGGAATGGCCCAGATCCTGTTTTGGTTTGGGGAAGAGGTCTGTGTGCATTTTTTCTCAGAAGAAAGATGGGGCATGATGGTTGCCTGAAAGAATGGTTCGTCAGGTGGATGCAGGTCCACAGCCTTCTTAGTAAGTGTGCTGAAACGCACTGCTGAAAAAAATTTTTCTTTGTTCTTTTGTTTTTGAGCTGACAGCTTTTTCTGTCACTCTGGAAATGCTCACTTAAGTCAAATTCACTTGCTCATGCTCGGAGGCAAAGTTTGGTTACTCCTACATTGTTTAACCCTCTCAGGCTGGTGCAATCCCGGAGTTTTCAGTCTGAAGTTACTAATCTGCAATTGAATTGAGGCCTGTTCTCAGCAAAGGTTCCCAGAGTCAGAGTTGGTATTTTGCAGCTCAATCAGGTGCCTACACTCATCTCTAGCACACTGGCCTGCAGCTTTAGGAGGACTTCAGATAAGATGGTTTCCAGAGAGACTGTGATAGTTTGTGTACATTGCAGGCAGTAAAGGCATGTCTTGACATTAAATGCACGGGAATGAGGTGCATTTTGAGAACCTGTGTTTAGCAAGTTTGGTCTCTGGCAAAGAAGTCAACCTAAGGCACAAGCTGAGTGGCTGTGTTTTGAAAAAACATGAAATGAGCCTGGTTTGTAGAATTCAAACTAGATTCATGTGATTCTCTATGACGGGTAAGATATTTTGCCAGTAGATATTATACTACAGATGAGATTCACCAAGGCACTATGAAAATTCCCATACAGGACTGTGATGTATGATTATGCCTTAGTCCAGCTAATTTCTAAATAAAAAGGGAGGAACTGTTACCTCCCCCTTCCCCTCAGCCATCGGATTTCTGGCAGTCTCTGCTTGGAGGCTACCCCCTGGGGAGCTAAGACAGGTGCTCTCTGTTGACTGTCGGTTTGTCTGTGAGGAAGCTGCCTGAGAACACCCACTGCCTGAGTATGCTCACTGCCTAAAGATCTTCTGATCCTGGGGACTTTGGCACCTGAACCTTTTTTGCAGTATGCAAATATGTAATCTTGAGATTTGGTTTCCATTTCTCCTGTGAATATAAAAACCTTGGCTTATGCTAAGTAAAGTAAAGTCTTGATTGGGCTATTTCACTTGACTTCATGATTTCTCTTTGCATTTCAAACCCTGTAGTTCAGATCCTTTGGTCCTTTTCCTGAGAGAACCCAGTTCATGAAACTGCAGACAGTTTCCGATGCTCACAGCCTATCGTTGCACTGAGCATAAAAACCCCAATGGAGAATTTAGAGAAAGGCCTGAGGTAGCTGAAGGGGTTTTCAACCCCATAGGAGGAAAAAGAAAGAAAGAAAGAGAGAAAGAAAGAAAGAAAGAAAGAAAGAAAGAAAGAAAGAAAGAAATTAAGAAAGGAAGGAAGGAAGAAAGGGAGGAAGGAAGGAAGGAAGGAAGGAAGGAAGGAAGGAAGGAAGGAAGGAAGGAAAAGAGAGAGAGGAAGGAAGAAAAGGAAGGAAGGAAGAAAGAAAAAAAGAAAAAGAAAGCCAATATTACTCTAACACCAAAACTGCAAAAGGATGTAACAGAAAATTATAAACCAACATCCCTTATGAACAAATATGTAAAATTTCTCAATAAAATACTTACAAATATTTTCAAATCTTTTGTATACAAGAAAGCTACATATTTTTGGGTGTTATTTTTGTGTCCTCTACATTGCTAAAAATGTTTATCATCTATAGAAATTTTCCTATGAACTCTTTATGATCTTTGATGTGTAAAACTTTATTATCTTCAAATAAAGATATTTTGGTTTCTTCCTTTCCTATTTGTATCCCCTTGGTTTCCTTCAGTTTCCTTAGCTAATACTTTAATACTATATTGAATAGGTATGAAGAAAGTGGACAAAGTATTACAAAATACTTACAAAAGAAGTCAAAGAGATTATCCACCATATCACAGAAGTGCCCAGATGGTTCAACATGTGTAAATCAATACATGTAATTCAGCACAATAAAGACTAAAAGACAAAAGATTATCACATTAGATGCAGAAAAGAAAAACATTTGATAGAATCCAACATCCCTTCATCATAAAAGTACTGGCGTGACTAGGGATAAAAGGGATATATTTTAAAAAGGTGCAGGCATACCCAAACAAATAAAGGCAAACTAAAGGAAAGCCACAGACTAAATGGAGATAAACTTGTAGCATTTAAAATGAAATTAGAAAGAACATAATTATGTATACTCTCCCCATACTTCTTGTATATAGTATTTAAAGTCTTAGCTAAGACGATTGAAAGAAACCAATGGAATGAAAGTAGGAAAGGAAGAAGCCAAAGTACATTTATTTACCAATAATAACATTTTATACATAAAAGATCCTAGAAACTCCATAAGGAATGTAAAGTTGATAAACATTTTAAGCAAAGTAGCTGGATACAAAATTAACATAAAAATAAGTAGTCTTCCTCTATACAAATCATAAGCAGGCTGATAAACAAATCAAGGAATCAACACCTTTCACAATAACTTCAAAAATATTTTGATATAACTCTAACCAAGCAAGAGAAAGACTTGTATGTAACAGAGACCTGGAGGGTGAGAGAAGCTCAGGACTCAAGGGAGGGACCTTAGATGAAATGCCCAACAGTGGGGAAAGGGAACTTGTAGAGTCCACCTCCATTAGAAAGACAGGGTAGGGGAAGGGGAGATGGGATAGGGGGTTTCTGAAAGGGGAGACCTGGAAAGGATTTGAAATGTAAATAAACAAAATATCCAATTCAAAAAAAAAAAAAAGATAGAGCTTCAAGTGGAGGGGTGGGGTTAGCATCCCACAGTCAAAATCACTGACCCAGAATTGTCCCTGTCTAAAAGGACTGTAGGGACAAAAAGTAGTGAAGAGGTTGAGGCAAAGTGGGGGTCCAATGATAGGCCCAACCTGGGACTCCATCTCAAGGAGATGCTCCAAGGCCTGACACTATTACTGATGCTACAGTGCACTTACAGACAGGAGCCTACCATGGCTGTTTACAGAGAGGCCCAACAAGCAGCTAAAAGAATCAGGTGCAGATACTTATACCCAACCAATAGACAGAAGTCTGGGACCCCTGAGGTTGAATTAGGGAAAAGGTTGGAAGAGGTTGAGGTGGAGGGCAACCCCATAGGAAGACCAGTAGCCTCATCTAACCTGAACCCCTGAGGTATCTCAGACACTGAGCAACCAATCAGGAAACATACACTTGCTGATATGAGGTCCCTGACATAACAGAGAACTGTCTGATCTGGCCTCAGTGAGAGAAAATACACTTCTCTCCTTTAAGAGACTTGAAGCTGCAGGAAGTGGGGAGGTCTGGTGAGGGGTGGGGACATTGTCTTGGAGACAGGGGAGGAGGAATGGGATGAGGAACAGTTGGAGAATGGACCGGGAGGTAGATAAAGACTGAACTGTAAAAAAAAATAAATAAATAAAATGACATTAATAAAAATAAAACTGTAAAACAATTAAAGAAAGTGAAGAGACATAACAAGATGGAAAGGCTTCCTGTGCTCATGGATTGATAGAATTAACAGCTCTCTAATTGGATTTATGATCTGTTCAACCAGAGAAGATCATGCTTTGGTACCAAAAACCATGCCACTTACTCAGGGCCAATGAAGTCATGGATATTAGAGAAGAAGTAATAGCTACAATTTTATTAGAAAGTACAATTTCACCAGCTACATTCTCAATATTTGTTTTGGTGCTCATATGTCAGGAGTCATAATGGAACAAGGTAATAACTAGCAGGTGATCATTCTGTATTGGCTTGGTTCGGATTATTATATAATCTGCAATGGTTAAGCCTTTATTAAGCAAGGCTGTAAGGGACTCATTTTAGGAAAGATTCCTGCTATTAATATGCTTTTCCTGTTATTATTAAACATATATAACATTCACTAAGTAGTAACACACCCCTTTTGGAGCAGATATCTGCAGATCCACAAAGATGTACTGTCTTATAGTGATGCTATATAGACAAATAGATGACTTAAGTCTTGATGATCTTATAAAAATTCTTAAAACCGTATCTGTGATTATTAAGCTCTTTTATAGTGGGACTGCTATTAGGTGCTTTTCTGATAGTCAAAACTGCACATTCCAAGAGGTTGTAAAACAACCAAAGGTCATAAAAAGGGTACTAACAATTTATTATAGATGCTAAGACAGAAAATAAAATATTTACTGGGTTTATCTATACAAAACTTTACGTATAACTTAGTTATGGTTTTAAACCTTCAGTGAACCTATAGAGCTGAGACAGGTGATGGATATTTAGCTAGATAATTAATCCTAATGGATATGCATGTAAACATTCTCTGTTGTAAACTTCTATTTCAAATTAAGATTTGATATTCTGTGTGAACTTTTGATGAAATTTTTAACATGTGATCATGTATTCTGAAAGATGCTTAGGGACTGAGGACAAAGAGACAGAACTGAGGGACTGAGGTGAGAGGAACAGAGGTGAGAAAAACTGAGTTAAGAGAGGAACTGAGCTGAGGAGAAGTTCTTAGACAGAACTCTTCTTAGGTTAGAAGGAGAATGCAGAGTGGAATAACTTAGGTAACATAAAACACTAAGAGAGCAATGTGCAGAATGCAGAGGAAAAGAGGAAAAAAAGAAGAGGCTGCAGAGAGCAAATGGAGCAGGCAGGCTTCTGTCCCATGGTAAGGACAAGGCAAGCTTAGCCTTATTAAAAGAAACGAAGTTTTGTTCTGGCAAGTATAGGTTTAATTCATTTAGCATTAAAAGAGTAGAAGCTATCTTTGCATGCTTACTGCCACCTTGCTAGCAAGTCGATTCCTTCACTGGGATCCCAGCATCTCTATTGGAGAAGAGTTGAGACCTCTAGCCTTGTGGACTGAGTGGATTCTGGCTTCAGGAACTTTCCATTCAAGGCACACCATTGGATTAGTCTGAACAAAGCATGCAGGCTCCATCCAAAGCCCGAATCCGTGCCCACCATGACCACAAAAGTGGACATATCTTTGGACAATATCATTAATCACAACCGAAGCCAGCAAGGAGGTCGCAGCAGGCCAGGCTACCTGGGGGGCTGCAACAGCACAGTGCAGACGACCCGGCAGGTGAATCGAGGTGGCCAGCCTAGGAGATACCAGCCTGCCATTGCCCGCGGTGGCAGGAACCGCTTGACACCATACTACACACCGAAACAACTTGCTGACAAGTGGCAGCAAGACTGCTTCCATGGCAGCTACCTGGGTGGAGCCAAGGTGGAGACAGTTGCGAAGCTGTTCCTGTCAAACCTGCTCTTCAGAGTGTCAGATGACTATATTCGGAAACTCTCTGCAGAATTTGGAACCTTGAAAAAATCCGCTGTGCACTATGATCGCTCTGGACGAAGTTTAGGGACATCAAGGCTGCACTTGGAACGGAAAGCAGATGCCCTGAAGGCTATCAAAGAGTACAATGGCGCCTCTTTGGATGCCCTCCCTATGAAAATCCAGCTTGTTGCATCACACCTTGACATGCGACCAAGACCTGCACAGAGCACAAACAGAGGCGGCATGACAAGAAACCGTGGCTCTGCAGGGTTTCGTGGTTGTGGCACCATGAGAGGGACCGGTGGAGGCAACCTGGGAAGAGGTAGAGTCACCAGCAGGAACTCCCAGCAGCAGCTTTCTGCAGCGGAGTTGGATGCACAGCTCGAAGCTTATCAGGAAATGATGGACACCCTCTAAACAACCTAACAAATCCTCAGGAGAAACAGGACCCAGAAGCCGCCTCTGGGACGCCTAGAGGAAGGGTGGGCAGCTGGATGGTGCATATGATCGATCGTGGATTTGCTTTTTCCTTCTTTTGATTTCTTTCTTTATTTTTCTCCCTCTTTTAAAACTCATGTAAACTTTTTTCTTTCTTTCCTTCTCTTTTATTTTAATTTTTAAAAATTCTGTAACAGAGCTGTTTTGTACTGAGTTATTTTGGAGATAAATTGTACTGGTTGGTGTTGTAAAGGTAGCATCTTCACCTTTGCCATGATAAAAATGTGTGTAGAAAAAAAAAGTATATAAGGGTCACAAAGTAATAAAGACATCGTTGATGACTGAAAAAAAAAGGTAGAAGCCTTTTTTTTTCTCTCTGTAATAAAGATTGGTGCTCCATTTTTCATCCAGAATGAGTGAATTCTTTCTGCCCTGGTGCTTGGTCGTTTGCTTCATATGCATATGTAAGGACAGATGTGTGTGGTATATATGTGATTGTGAGAATGTATGCATATGTATGTGTAAGTATGTAATTGTGACAATGCATGCAAATTGGACCCTATTGGGAATGAATGGAAATCTATAAATGAGGATGAATGAATCTGTACATGAATTTATGTGAGATTATGCATATTTACTTATGTAAAAGTTTTTCCTTCTGTGAGAGTTAACTCTTCTCCTGGTTCAGTAGAACTCCCTAGCCAGACAAGCAAGAGGCATCTGGGCAATAGGGAATAGGCTCTAGCAATTAATCCTTTACTGAATCTCCTGCTGTTTTAGGATGAGATGCTAAATGCCAGAAATTGAAGTTTCTGGCCTCAGAGGATCACAGAAGGCAGGTCAGCTACAATAGCATAGTAACTTAGACTTAGATAAGTAAACTTTTTATTATACAGCAACCCTAAATTTCTCATAAGACAAAGTCTTAGCCTCTGCATAACCTCTTCCCACTCTGCTGCCTCAAGAAGAACTGACAAGAAAGTAGAAACACCCAGTCAGGGCTGGGCCCCAGGACTCACAAATAAGTATAGTTCTGTTCTTTCATAGGAAAAATATTCTACAGAAGGGCATAAAGTATCACAGTGCAGAATCACGGATCCCTCTTTCAGCTGACACATTTACATCAAAGGTCCTGCACCCTTGGAGATCAGTGTGAACCAGGAGGTCAAAGAATTGTAAGAACCACAGATATGTCAGAGATAGCACCCAAGAATTCACCAACTTAGGTGTTGAATACGTAAACATTACTTGAAAGACAATAACACCAATAGATTTACTAACATGGAATGGGGATGGTTTGCCACAACCTTAGATAGAGAATGGTGGACAAAGTGGTCTTTTCCAGAGAAGAGCACATTAATTATTTTGATAATACCAATCATCCCTGTGAGTATCCATGGATTTGAAAGATATATTAAATATCTGTAAAAATACACAAAAGCTGTAATTGTGAAATGTTCAGTATAAAAAAAACTCAGCTTTAAGATGATTTTTTACTAGGGTGAAATGGAAAGCCAAACACCTTTTATTCTCTTGAAAATATGATTTTATACTTTTCTGTATCAACTTACTATCTAACAATAATGCTGTTTACATATATTGTATTACATTCTTCTTTTATATATAAATTATTCACAATGAATTATATTTAATATTAAGCATTCATATGTAGTCATCAGTTGAGTATTCATTCATTCAGAAACATTTTTTCAACCATATAAATGTTCATATTACAAAATAAAGCAGTATCAATGGACAGCTAGCCAAATGTCATATTGTTCTCAGTGTATACAATAGGCATTGTTTTCATTTTTTTATTTTTGGTAATCATTCCATTCGTTTATATCTCAAATGAAAACTCACTTCCCAGTTACCCCTCTACCAATCCCCAATCCCCCTTCCCCTTTGCCTGTATGAGGGTGATCCCCCACCCACCCACACTCTCTAGCCCCACATCTCCAGCAACCCCCTACACTGGGGTATCAAACCTTCCCTCCCCTGGCTGGCAGGCAAGGCCATTCTCTGCTACATATCTACCTAGAGCCATGGATCCCTCCAGGTGCACTCCTTGTTTGGTGGTCTAGACTATGGGAGAACTGGGTCAGGCCAATCTATGTTGTTCTTCCAATGGGGTTGCAATTCCCCTCAGCTCCTCCAGTACTTTCACCAGCTTCCCTACCAGGTTCCCTGAGCTCAGTCTGTGCCAGAAAAAGAAAGCATTGAACAGAGGAAAGTCAACCTACAACATAGGATAAAGTTGTCAAAATTCAGGTGATAGGATTAAGATTATTTTACATATATATTTGTAAAATATTTTTTAAAAGTCAAGCAATCCAATGCAAAACAAACTACACACAAGTGATCTGAATATTTTTCAAAAAAGAAAAGCTATACAATAAGTTTATGAAAGCCTGATTAATAATTTTAGCCATGAGGAAATGCAAACCACTATCATTATGATGACACTCCATTACACTCCAGTATAAATGACTAGTATAAATAAACAAAGTCAATAAATAACACACTAGTTACTGCTCCCACCGTGAAACATTAAAAACTTCTGGTTTAGTAAATGTGCGTCCTGAATATGTACCCAAAGGAACTGAATTCAATTAAAAGATAGTGTATATCCATGTGTAGTATTGCACTACTCTCAATAGTTAGATATATAGGACACCTAGGTACCTGTTAACAGATGAACAGACAAGGAAAATATGATCCATATGTACAATTATATAGTGCAGAGTATTTGTTTTACTGAAAGGAAGATAAATTTCAGTCCAAGAAATATCTTTTATTCAGACAGTTTTACAGTGTTTTGAAAAGTTGTAGTTAACATTTAAAAGTTTGAATATTTCACATCAATGTGCAAAATTTAAACTATGTTTTAAAAAGCTGGAAGTGTTGGCAGCAATAAACCCTATTTTTAACCTGTCAACACTGGCTTCAGCATAGTTTAGTTGGCGATGCCTACACACTCCCTAGTTACACAGTGAAATAAACACATATTATGTGGCTTAGTTATAATCTCAAAAGATAAAAAAAAAATGAATTTATTCTTTCATTGTCCTTGTTCATATTTCGGGCCAGATATATTACCCAGTTTTGTCCTGAAAAAGAAAATAACACCACCAATTCTCAATTTTAAAATAAAACAAAACAATAACCAAAAAAAACCCAAAATAGAACAAAACAAACACAAGAGTAATTCAAGTATAGGATAAAGACATATTATATAGAATTAAGGGTTCTTACACAAATCATTCTGAAGCATACTAACCTCTGAACAGATTAAGTTCTGAAATTTACATTTACAATATGTAAATCTTATTTGCCTATTTGCTTTGTCCAAACAGGGTTCCTCTCTGTAGTCCTGTCTATCCTGGGACTGACTGATATATAGCAGGCTAGCCACTAACTCAAGAGACGTTTCTGCCTCTGCCTCCCAAGTGCTGTGATTAAAGGTGAGCTCCACTATTGTCTTTCTGTCAAATAAATTATAATAAATTAAAATGAATGGCTCATGTACATTAACTACATTTCAAGAATTCAGTAACTAAATGGTAGTACTGAACACTACATTATGGAATTAATATATGGGATATTTTACATAACTAAATATGTTTAACTAACAGAAAATGTGTTAGTCTGAGACATTTTGTTACTGTGACAAATACCTGATGGAGTACTAACATTTTGTTCATAGTTTCAATCCAAGTTACCTTAGTCCTTAATTCTGTATTCAGGTAGAAGTCTATTACTGTTTAATAATGTAGAAGACAGCTTCCATTTTATTACTGACAGACTCTGTCTTCAACTAAGAAAGAAAGAAGGAAAGAAAGAGAGAAAGAGAGAGAGAGAGAGAGAGAGAGATCACTGTGGATGAATAAACAACATCTAAGGTTGCCTTCTGATGACTACATTCATGTATGCATATGTGAACACACTTATACACACAAAACACACACACACATACACGACTCAAATCACTGAAGTGAAGTCTTTAAACATTTTATACACAGGGAGAGAATTGTTTGGCTAAGAAAACAATGGGGCCCAGATAATAAAACAGGTTTTTCTTGAATATTGAATTTTGTTGAATAGGTATAATTAAATGAAATAATGCAAGGAAAATATACCACTTATGAGGGAAGTCTGATTGATTTTAATATTATTCTATTCTTGCTACCCATTCAATTGCCCAGGAGAAAGAAGAGTTAAAAGAAATTTATATTTAAGTTCTCATTATCACATGCTGGTGAGCATATAGTATTATATTCATGATGATTTATGACTGAAAATTTAAAGTCTCTATGCAAATCTGACATATGTCACAGATTCATTGTTGGAGAACATCCAAGTCAGCTGAAGGCTCTGAACCTAATTATTTCTACCATAGCATTGATGCTGAGGATAATATAGTATTCACTGTTTTTAATTACCAACAAAAATACTATGTGCAGACAAAGTTGTAGATCTAGATGTGAATTTTTCCAACAGGATATGATAAATATATGTACATAATATTTATGAAAAATTAATGAGAAAATGCTTAGTTGTAAAAACAATGCATGGCTGGCTCTACTTGAGGAAAATCAATATGGGTTTGGAAGTGGTGAAGTGGGGATTTATTATATTTACTGCCAATTAATCCTGTTGAAAGTGGCCTGTTGATAACCTGAAGTAGAACCATGCCCTCTCAATTAACATGCCTTTAACTGTGACTGTAATAGATAACTTACATCAACTCGAAATCCATCACCATGGGAATCCACTAATTAGTTCAATTGAAGGATAAGAAAATAGCATAAATTAACTGGTCTAATTTTCTATAAAAGCACAGCTAGCATACATCTGTCTTGATTGGAAGAATTACATTTTAAGTGCTCAGGATGTTACATCCCATAATATACACACTTGCATGATTATGCATCATCCTTAAACTAAGTTCAATAGATATTCTAGAAATTGCTCCAGTTTGAATGTCATGCATTGTTGATATAACTCTACAACCTGTGACCTAAGTACATGCATTAAACTTGTCTTAATGGGTTCAGACTTATTATAATAAAGTGCTGGACACTGATTGGCCATAGAAAAATGAACAGATTATGTTGCTCATGATATGGGTCTTAGTATTCTAGAAACTCCATCTGGATAAGATTCAACCAAATATTAAAATGAAGAACTATCTCAAGAAACTTAACCATATCTTCAGAGACCTTGGTTCTTTATTAGGAAACACATATATAACATCTACATTTTACAAAAATATGCTATGGGAATTTTTGAGGTGATGAAGGTATTGGTATTAACATATGGTCTATTAATTTGTGTTTAGTAGATGTGCTTCTCTAACTTAAAAATTAGGAAATTTCTCTTTTTAGAGTGTTTTTCAATTTTATAATAACTTACCCACAAAGTAGTGTTTTCTGCATCCCCTAGTCTTCCTGTGGTTTCCTTGATAGTAACTTGTTCCAGTAGGATGGTATATTTGTTATCTATGATGAAACAATTTGATAATTATTATAAGAAGCCCAAAATTCTATAAGAAAGGAATGCACATAGCAGAGATTATAGAGAGAATCAAAACCATAATTATTAGGACACAAAATACCAGTGAGAACAAAAGCAATATCAAATACAAAGTGATGACCACAATTAATGTAAACATTTCCATAACTACTCTATGTATTGGCACCCTTAATTTTCAGTCAAAAGACACAGAATAACTGAATGATGAAACAAAAACCCATTTCTCTGTGGTCTACACCACACCCAAGTTGTTGTTGTTGTTGTTTTGTTTGTTTCTTTGTTTGTTTTGTCTTGTTTTTTTGAATTGGAAAGTCTTTATTTGTTCTTCATTTAAAATATATATATATATATATATATATATATATATATATATATGTTTATATTTACATGTCGTATGACATCTCCTTTCCCAGCTTTCCCTACGAAAAAAAGAAAAGAAAAGAAAAGAACAACAACAAAACATTATTCCCTCTCCACTCCCCCTGCTTACCAACCCACACTCTCCCACTTCCTGGCCCTGGCATTCCCCTACAGTGGGGCATAGAACCTTCACAAGACCAAGGGCCTCGCCTGCCCTTGATGACTGACTAGGCCATCCTCTGCTATATATATGTTGTGGGAGCCATGAGTCCCACCATGTGTACTCTTTGGTTGGTGTTTTAGTCCCTGGGAGCTCTGAGGGTACTAGTTAGTTCATATTGTAGTTCGTCCTAAGGTGCTGCAAACCCTTCAGCCCCTTGGGTCCTTTATCTAGCCCCTTCATTGGGGACCCTGTACTAAGACCAATAGATGGCTGTGAACATCTACTTCTGCATTAGTTGAGTACTGTCAGAGCCTCTCAGCAGACAGCTATATCAGGCTCCTGTCAGCCAGCACTTGCTGGCATCCACAATAGTGTCTGGGTTTGGTGATTGAATATGGGAAGGATTCTGAGGTGTGGCAGTCACTGGATTGTACTTCCTTCAGTCTCTGCTCCATAGTTTGTCTCTGCAACTCCTTCCATGGGTATTTTGTTCCCCAAATTCTAAAGACAGTTATCAGCTTAGGCTAACTATCATAACAAAAGAATCCCAATCAAATGTGACAAGCAAGGATCACTATCTTAATATCTCACAAAATAGAATTCAAACTCAAACTGATCAGGAAGTGATAGAGAAGAACATGTCATTCTAATCAAGGCAACAGTTAACCAAGAAGAAGAGACTATATCAAACGTTTATGCACCAAACTCTGGGGAGCTCAATTTTGTAAAGAATTATTACTACCAGATTTAAAGACAGGGATTCATAGATTCATTGATTGTAAGTGATTTAAATTCCCACCCTTCCCTGATAGATCATCTCCAAAAAATATAAACTGAGAAATACCAAAATTACTTGGCATCTATTGTTTTTAACACAATCTCATTTATTTGATTTTACAAATGAAGATTCTGGAGACAAATGCTGGGGAGAAAACTTGCTAGATCAGAGAAGTAGAGAAAGCATCTAACTCACCTTCCTCCACTGGATGGGGAAGGGAGGGATGAAAAACCAGGGGCAGGATCAGGTATAGAGAGGAAATAGGAGAGGAGCTCAGAGAACAAGGAGAATGAATAGAAATATGCAGTAGTGAAGGTAGGAACAGGGGAAACTCTAGAATGTCCCAGACACCAAGAATGTGAGATACTCCTAGGACTCAGTGAGATGACATTAGCCAAAATGCCAATAGTGGAGAGATGGAACTTGAAGAGACCACCTCCAGTAGATAGACATGACCTCCAGTTGAGTGATGGGGCCTCTCACCAATTCCGAAAATTTTAATGCAGAGCTATTGCTGTCTAAAGGAAATACAGGGACAAAAAGTGGAGCAAAGATGGAAGGAAAGGCCATTCAGAGACCTGCCCAACTTGAGGTCCATCCTATGCCCAGGAGCCAAACACTGATATTATTACTGATGCTATGTTGTGCTTGCAGACAGGAGTTGTTCTCTTGAGAGGCTCTACGACAGCTGACTGAGACAAATGCAAATTCTTACAGGCAGCCATTGGAACAAGCCTGGGGACCACGATGGAGGAATTAGGGGAAGGACTGATGGAGCTGAAGAGGATTACAACCCCAAAGGAATAGCATCAAAAGAGTATCAACTAAACAACCTCTCAGACTTCTCAGGGACTAAGCTAGCAATGAAAGAGCATACATGGGCTGTTCCATGATCCCTGCTACATGAGTAGCCAAGGATTGCAGTGTCAGGCCTCAGTGTGGGGTGAGGGGGATGTGCTTGATACTTGGAAGCCTTGATGCTAGAGTAGGGGGATGCTAGAGGTTTGAGGTGGGAGTGGGTAGTGGGTAGGTAGGTAGGATCGCCCTTTTAGAGGTGGAGGGGAAGGGGGAAGGGGATGAAGACTTGTGGAGGGGGGATTGGGAATGGGGAGAACATTTGAAAAGCAAATAATTAATATGAAGGTATAGAAGAAAGTAAGTAATATTTTCACTTTAAATTTACAAATAATACATTAAAAAGGAAAAATCTTGTTCTCTTTTTAGATTATTTTCGTTGAAAATCGATTCTTGTCTTAAGAGATGCATCCTAATCATAGACCCGCCTGGATGATTCCTAACTTCCCTTTCCCTCAGATACACCTTACCCCTCTCCCGTCTATTTCCTCGTCAGAAAAGAGCAGGCCTTCAAGAGAAGACAACTAAACATGACAAAACATTACAATATTACATGGTAAAAACCCTCCTGTCAAGGACAAAAGGATATTATTTTATTTCTAATTTGTGTATGCACTAAAGAACACTGACTCCATTATCTTAGTTTAGGCAAACTGGATAGGAATTGGGTATATTTAAATTAGAATCAGAAAGCTGTTTATTCTTGAATTAATAAAGAATTTTAAAATTATATATCACATTATCTTGCTGCTTCTGTATGTGTGATGTAAGGTCCATTTGGAAAGGTAGTTTTGTATTAATTATGGATGTCTTTTAAATGTAATTTGGAAAATAATTACAGAACATGATGAAATTTCAATTATTTTAATGAAATTTCATTTATTTCTAAAAGCAAGAAAGTTTAGCAGCTCAATATTCACTGTATTGGAAAACTAAATTAAAAGTAATTATATTACAAACCCAAATAAAGATGCCTAATTTTGAAACACATTTTTACCACACTATGCACTAGAATTACATTATTTCAATACTCTCATTTGTATCAAAGTAAAGTAACTAAGGCAAGTCTTCATTCTAGTAACATTTAGAGAATCCTGTTTTGTCCAGTAGAACACAGTTCATAATACAAAATAGTTCAGCTGCTTAAAGAGCTTAATCTTTTACATTTTTCACATAAGGATTATTTTAAAATGATCAAGCTTAGTTTCTGGAGAGAGTTGCAACTACATCTGCCAGTTTATCTGAACTACAACTTTTTATTCCCACTCATCCTAGAAAAAGAATGTCCAAGAGTGCTGACATGGAACAGGAACTCTATCATATAAAAATGTGGATGTAAATATATAACAAGTTCTAGACCAGCCTGTGTCAATATGAGATAGGAGAAACAGACAGTGACTCACAATTGCATTGATAAGTTATTTTAATCTCTCAACACTGTAAACATCAGGCTCAAATCTTCCAAAGTTCATAAGATTATGTTTTAACAGAATCAGTCCTTCCTACGTATCTAGTGTAAGTACTGTTAGAATACTGTGAATATACCAACCTAATAGTTATTGTAACTTGTTAAATGTAGAAAAGCCCAAGGTAATAATAGGAGGCTAAAAATGCTTAAGCTTTTAAAACAAATGTCATGAGCTCAAGGATCTTTAAATATTTTTGCTTTGTTTACTCTGCTTAAGGAAAATCTCTGTCTTTAGGTTTCCTACTCAGCTTTAGACCTTCTTCATATTTTATTTTCCATGGGTAATTGAAACCAGAAACAAAACTTTTGACATGTTTCATTTAGAAATAAAATGAAGTCTGGATTATAATTCACTGTGTATAAAATATAAATTGTCAATATATGTAGCTAACTGCTAGGGTGTTTTTGTTTTTTTGTTTTCTAACACAAATAAAGTCCTACATTTGATTGCAAGCATAAAAATGTGCTGTTAAAATAAAACTAAACTTATAAGTACAATGTCCACCATTTTTATTGTTTAAAACTGAACAATCCGATAGAAAAACAATGTGGATTAGTTTTTTTAAAAATCTATTGAAATTGAAAGTAGAACAAGTATTTAAAACTATGAAGAGGTAAAATTCCATCCAAGCCAAATATGAATTATTAGTTTGAATTGGAGTCTAATGAATGAGTATGAATTATAATTTGACACAGTTTTAGCACATAGAACCACTATTCTGTCTATTCATGCCAATCCTGAATTAATCATTAACATCAAATATGGAATAATCAAGTGTGCACGGCATTGATAGAGTAGGAGATAATCCAGCAACGGTGAGATATGATTTGTAACGATAGAGAAAATGGATTGTATAACAACAGCAGAGAGTACAGAGGGTGTGAGATCATGTATAAGAAAGAGGGTGTTCTTCTAGCTCCAGTGTTCACTTCCTTTCTGGCAACTATGTCTGAAATTACTTTTCTCTGTATGTACAGCTGCAACCAAAAGTTAGAGATCATAATTTCTGTATTATTTTATGCTTTGTATTATGTTGCAAATCACAGAAACATTGACGTTCATTATAGACTTCATAAATCCTTATATCATTCTGAGTTCACGGGGCATTAATCCCACGCATTAAGCAAAGCTCAGTAAGTTAATATTTTGGTGCAGAAATTAAAATTTATTTTTAGTCTTTAGCAAAAATAAATGTTTTCTTGTAGAAGAAAAAGGAATGCAGTCTTATAAACGGATACAGAGAGTCTTCCAATGATTGTTAGATATGTAACATTGAGTAGCAGAATGTACCGACAAGTAACTTTGAGAAAGATGCAGATCCTCAGCGTTTGGCTTATAAAGACTGGCAGTGTGGTTAGTTCCTTCTCACTCTCTATGCCTTTGATTTTCTGGACTTCTGCAGTTTCACAGCCCTGAGCACTTTATGGCACAGTTTCTGATCTCTATGAGATAGTGTTCTGAGTACACAAACAAATAATTTACGTTTTTTTTTTTTTTTTTAAATCTTCAAATTGCTTAAAGAAACATTGTTCCTGCAATTTTTTTGGAAAAAAAAATTGTTAGGATATTTGTGGTTTTATTTATGAATGACTCTTGGTGTTTAGATTTGTATTTGCTGTCAGATAAGACCTGAAGGAAGAAGGTAAGCTCCTCTGCTCAGATGTTTTCATGTATTGGAAACACTTCCTCGGCTAGGCAGGGGGGAAGGAAAAAAATCACTCTTGTTAGCATTTTCATTATTCTGACAAAAACACATGAACATTCTGAATAGGGCTGTGTCATGGATATTAAAATTGGCATCCTTAGTGTAATTTCTTTTATTTGACAAAACACATTGTGTTCTAGGTTAATAATACATTTCAGCAACGTACATAATGCTCTTGGCAGATGTGTGCTCAGTTTCATCGTTTTGATGGGCAGATCCAATTCTTCTACTCTCCATAATAGGTAAATTCCAGCCAAAAGTCAGTGCTCTGAATGGATTTAAATTCATTTCAATGTAAATTTGAATAGAACAGCTTTTCACTTGCTATCAGACTAACCTGTCTCTGGAAGAAAACTGATTCACTGGGTAGAAGTTGATTTTAATAGGAAAGTTATCATGAACAGTGAATGAAATAAAATATTTTCTGCAAAATTTTAAAATGTTTTATTCTGGGATGAATAAAGAATATGAAATTGGTGCTATCAGGTCAAAAATAGAATTTTTAAGGCAGCAAATATCATTTGATATCAAATTTGAAGTATATATATATAATCCTGTATGTGTTTAAATTCAAAGAACTCAGCAGATTACATTCATATATTTATAATAAATATATACATACAATAAATTTTTTAATAAAGAGGCCTTGAATTTTAGAGGAAACAGAAAAGACATAGGTAGAATTCATAGCAGGTTGAGAAAAGGGAATTGATATAATGATACTTTAATTAAAAATGCTATTTAAGGGCCAGGCAGTGGTGGCACATGCCTTTAATCCCAGCACTTACTTGGGAAGCAGAGGTAGGTAGATTTCTGAGTTCGAGGCCAGCCTGGTCTACAGAGTGAGTTCCTGGACAGCCAGGGCTACACAGAGAAACCCTGTCTCGAAACAGGAAGAAAATATACCATTTAAAACAATAGAAAAGTGTATACACTGTACAAAGTTGTTCTCTAACCTCTATAATTGTGTTGTATTATGTGGATTCAAATAGAAACACTATCTATCCATGCAAACACACATACAATAATAGTAAAATTATATATATTAACCTCTATAATACATATGTAGAATATTATAAACTAACACTTACATTTTAATTCAAAAGGGTCTCTGTTGCATGTATTGCATATGATAAGCCTTGAGGTAAAGGATCAACATTGATAGAAACAAAGGTTTAAATGTTATATTTTTATTTATAAAATAAACAGAGAAAAGAGTCATAAGCATCAATGAAATAACCCGTAACAATGATGGTGCAGTTCTGTAATTCCAGGTCCGGTGAGCATGAGGAAAAA
>NW_022196894.1:77910854-77925825 GCF_008632895.1 Mastomys coucha
AAACAATCAAAATTAAGACTAGCCTGAACCTCGCAGTGAGAACCTTCCCAAAATATACAAACAGATTGAAAACGGAAAAAAATAAAGTTTGGAAAGAATAAAATTTTTACATTTCCAAAATATTATCTTAAAATACTTCTTCTAAATAGAAACTGTGAGTAGTTAGGTAGGCAACATGTGTGAGAATGAGGAAGAGGAGGAGGGAGAGGAGGAGGAGGAAGAGGAGATATCCTGATAATTTAGTGTATTATCTTTCATATCAGAAACATAAGAGCACTAAAAATAACAAACCATGGATCTGGGAAAAATAAATCTTTCTTCTTTCTTTTTCTTATTAGCCTGGTGAGAGAGTAAATGATTCTGCAGAGGTCTTCACTTCAGTCTCTAACACTTCTAACACTGCAAAAGCAATGGAGGAGGAGGTAGAGGAGGAAGAAAAGGAAAAAGAGGAGGAGGAGGAGAAGGAGGAGGAGGAGGAGAAGCACTTACATTAAAGACTATGACTGGCAGAAAACAGCATATCTTAAATTCAGTTCTTTTTTCTTGCTTTTTCTCCCTCTCCCTCTCTCTCTCCTCCTCTCCCTCCCTCCTTCCCTCCCATCCCTCCCTCCCTCTCTCCCTCTCCCCCTCTCTCTCTCTTCCTCACTCATTCATTGAAAAGATTCTTTTCTCCTACAGTGTACTCTGATTTAGCTCCTCTCCTCATTTTGAAGAAATAACAAACTACATGACTAAATAAAATTTAATAAATTGAAGCAAAAATTACCATATCTAAGTTGGACATGTCAACCAAACAAGAAGTCCCAAGAATAGGCACAGTAATCAGAGACTCACTTGTTCTCACAGTCAGGGGTCTTATAACT
Organism: Mastomys coucha; assembly: GCF_008632895.1. Taxonomy (NCBI): domain Eukaryota; kingdom Metazoa; phylum Chordata; class Mammalia; order Rodentia; family Muridae; genus Mastomys; species Mastomys coucha. The sequence continues at coordinate 77,911,718 of NW_022196894.1, forward strand.
TTACTAAGCTACTAGCTATAATATTTATGCAGAGGACCTAATGCAGACTGGTATAAACTCTTGTCTTGCTGCTTAAGTCTCTGGGAACTCATTTGTTACCCTGCTTGGTTGATTGAGATGCTTTATATTCTAGGGGTTCTCCACACTCTCCGGCTCTTACCATCTTTCTGCCCCTTCTTTCCCAGAATAGTCTCAGCTACAAAAAGATGTTTTTGATAGCTCCCCCTCCCTCTCTCTCTCTCTCTCCCCCTTCCCCTCTCCCAACTCCACCCCCGCTCTCATACTCCATAACTTTTGGCTATGAATTTCTGAATCATTTCACATCTACAATCAGAAGCCTTTCAGGTAATGACTGAATATGGATCTCATCTAAGAGTGTAGCAGAATATCATTAGAAATCATTTCATTCATATTTTACATAGGTCAGTCATGTTTAGTTTTACCTTAGTTCTTTCATCTGTCTAGTCTCTGTTCATCTTGCAAGCATTTTTGGTATAGGTTCCATCTCACGGAGTGGACCATAAGTCAGACTTTCTTTGGATACTCCCACACATTCTGTGCCACCATGGCCCTAGCATATTTTTTTTCAGGCGGGACAGATTGAATGTCCTAGGATTTCTGGCTTGGTTGGTGCCCACATTTCCTTCTTGGTATCTTCCAGATTTCCTTGCTGAACCGAAGAGACTGGAACATAGAACTGAATGCTCCATTTAGGCTCAACTTCTGGTCCAATAAATCGTGTGAATGTTGTGTTCAGCAATGAAGCCTGTTGTCGGCTTAGGAGAGAACAACTCTTTCTCTTAACATCAGCCTGGGTTGTTTGGAGGTTTTTTTCCCTTCCTCCCATCTTCCACTGGATTTCCCAAGCTCAACCTAGTGTTTGGCTGTGGGTCTCTGTATCTGTTTCCACCAGTTGTGGGTGAGGCATCTCAGATAACTGTTATGTTAGGCTCCTGACTGCAATATAAAAGAATACCATTAATAGTGTCTGCATCGGCTCTGTCTCTCAACATGGGTCTCAAGCTGGGCGGGTCATTAAGACTCTCTTGGGAACCAAGAGACTCAGGTGAGAGCCAACATTTTCTCTCCTGTGAGTTTTTAAGAACGGAGGAGCCAGCTGGGAGGCACAGGCCCCACGAGTCCCAGGGGAACTGCAGAACAGCAGGGACAGGATCCTCTCAGCTTCCTAGTGACAGAGGTGGATCAGCCTCGTTCTCTGCCCCTTCCCTGCAAGTGGAGGGCCAATCTCCAGGGAGCACCTTAACCCAGAGACTTGAATGAGAGCTGCCAGTTTCTCTCCCATGAGTTTCTAAGACTGGAGCAGCCAGCTGGGAGGCACAGGCCCCATGAGACCCAGGGGAGTTGCAGGGCAGCAGTGACAGGACAAGCTCTAGTCAGAGACACTAAGAACATCTAACACCAAAAATCAAGAGATGGCGAAAGGCAAACGCAAGAATCCTACCAACAAAAACCAAAACTACTTGGCTTCATCAGAATCTACTACTCCCACTGCAGCAAGTCCTGGATATCTCAAAACACCAGAAAAGCAAGAATTGGATCTAAAATCATATCTCATAATGCTGATAGAGGAACTTAAGAAGGACATGAAAAACTCCCTTAAACAAATACAGGAGAATTCAGGTAAAGAGGTACAAGCCCTTAAAAAGGAAACAACAATATCCCATAAAGAATTACAGGAGATCACAAGAAAACAACTAGAAGCACTTAAAGAGCAAACTCAAAAATCCCTTAAGGAATTGCAGAAAAACACAAACAAACAGGTGAAGGAATCGAGAAAAGCATCCAGAACCTAAAAATGGAAGTCAAAACAATAAAGAAATCACAAAAAGAGACAACTCTGGAATTAGAAACCTTAGGTAAGAAGTCAGGAAACATAGATGCAAGCATCACTAACAGAATACAAGAGCTAGAAGAGAGAATCTCAGGGGCAGAAGATAATATAGACAACATTGAGAGAAAAGTCAAAGAAAATGCAAAAAGCAAAAAGACTCTAACCCAAAACATCCAGGAAATCCAGGACACAATGAGAAGACCAAATCTAAGGATAATAGGTATAGAAGAGAGTGAAGACCTCCAACTTAAAGGGCCAGTAAATATCTTCAACAAAATTATAGAAGAAAACTTCCCTAATCTAAAGAAAGAGATGCCCGTGAACATACAAGAAGCCTATAGAACCCCAAATTGACTGGAATAGAAAAGAAATTCTTCCTGCCACATAATAGTCAAAGCACCAAATGCACAAAACAAAGAACGAATACTAAAATCAGTAAGGGAAAATGGTCAAGTAACATATAAAGGCAGGCCTATCAGAATTACACCAGACTTCTCACCAGAGGCTATGAAAGCTAGAAGATCCTGGACAGATGTCATACAGACCCTAAAAGAACACAAATGCCAGCCCAGACTACTATACCCAACAAAACTCTCAATCACCATAGATGGAGAAACCAAAGTATTCCATTACAAAACCAAATTCACACAATATATTTCCACAAATTCAGCCCTACAAAGGGTAATAAATGGAAAACTCCAACACAAGAAGGGGAACTACATCTCTGAAAAAGCAAAAATGGAATCATCCAACAAAACTAAAGGAAGATAGACACATGAATGGAATGCCAGCGCTAACTACAAAAATGACAGGAAGCAACAACTACTTTTCCTTAATATCTATTAATATTAGTGGACTCAACTCTCCAATAAAAAGACATAGACTATTAGATTTGGTTTGTAAACCGGACCCAACATTTTGCTGCATACAGGAAACCCACCTCAGTGACAAAGACAGACACTACCTCAGAATAAAAGGCTGGAAAACAATTCTCCAAGCCAATGGCCCCAAGAAAAAAGCTGGAGTAGCCATTCTAATATCTAATAAAATTGACTTTCACCCTAACGTGATCAAAAAAGATAAGGAGGGACACTTCATATTCATCAAAGGTATGATCTACCAAGATGAACTCTCAATTCTGAACCTCTAGGCTCCAAATGTAAGGGCATCTACATTCATAAAAGAAACTACTAAAGCTCAAAGCACACATTGCACCGCACACAATTGTAGTGGGACATTTCAATATCTCACTCTCTGCAATGGACAGTTCATGGAAACAGAAACTAAACAATTACACAGTGAGACTAACAGAAGTTATGAAACAGATGGATTTAACAGATACCTATAGAACTTTTTATCCTAAAACAAAAGGATATACCTTTTTCTCAGCACCTCATGGTACCTTCTCCAAAACTGACCATATAATTGGTCACAAATCAGGCCTCAACAGATACAAGAAGATTGAAATAATTCCTTGTATCCTATCAGATCCCCATGGACTACAGCTGCTCCTCAATAACAACATAAACAATAGAATGCCACATACACGTTGAAGCTTAACAACACTCTACTCAATGATAATTTGGTCAAAGAAGAAATAAAGAAATTAAAGACTTTCTAGAGTTTAATGAGAATGAAGCCACAACATACCCCAACTTATGGGACACAATGAAAGCAGTCCTAAGAGGAAAACTCATAGCTTTAAGTGCTTCCAAAAAGAAACTGGAAAGAGCATACACCAGCAATTTGACAGCACACCTAAAGGCGCTAGAACAAAAAGAAACAAATTCACCCAAGAGGAGTCAAAGGAAGGAAATAATCAAACTCAGGCCTGAAATCAACCAAATAGAAACAAAAAGAACTATACAAAGAATCAACCAAACCAGGAGCTGGTTCTTTGAGAAAGTCAACAAAATAGATAAACCATTAACCAGACTAACTAGAGGGCACAGAGATAGTTTCCTAATTAACAAGTTCAGAAATGATAAAGGAGACATAACAACAGACACTGAGGAAATCCAGAAAATTATGACAACCTACTACAAAAGCCTATACTCAACAAAACTGGAAAACCTGGATGAAATGGACAATTTTCTAGATAGATACCAGGTACCAAAGTTAAATCAAGATCAGATCAATGATCTAAATAGTCCCATATCTGCTAAGGAAATAGAAACAGTCATTAATAGTCTCCCAACCAAAAAAAGGCTAGGACCAGATGGGTTTAGTGCAGAGTTTTATCAAACCTTCAAAGAAGACCAAATACCAATACTCCTCAAACTATTCAACAAAATAGAAACTGAAGGCACTCTACCCAATTCATTCTATGAAGCCACAATTACTCTTATACTTAAACCACACAAAGACCTAACAAGAAAGAAAACTTCAGATCAATTTCTCTTATGAATATCGATGCAAAGATACTCAATAAAATTCTTGCAAACTTAATCAAAGAACACATCAAAATGATCATCCAACATGATCAAGTAGGCTTCATCCCAGGGATGCAGGGATGGTTCAATATACAGAAAGCCATCAACATAATTCACTACATAAACAAATTGAAGGACAAAAACCATATGATCATCTCACAAGATGCTGAGAAAGCATTTGACAAAATCCAACATCCGTTCATGATAAAAGTCTTGGAAAGATCAGGAATTCAAGGCTCATATTTGGACATAGTAAAAGCTATATACAGCAAACCAGTGGCCAACATCAAACTAAATGGAGAGAAACTTGAAGCAATCCCACTAAAATCAGGGACTAGACAAGGCTGCCCACTCTCTCCCTACCTATTCAATATTGTACTTGAAGTCCTAGCCAGAGCAATTAGGCAACAAAAAGAGATTTCTCATCTCATCTTTTGGATTTCTCATCTGCTTACAAGACATGGTTGATCACACGAGACTTTGCAGCCTCATTAATAAGATTCTTCATTAGGATCACCTTCATAGATTCCACAAAGCTTCCACACGAATCTCCAAAGGCTCTTTATTTCAGCTCTTTCTCCCTTCACTATTGAGACTACATGCCATCTCTTTCAACAAAGCTTTCAGCGACTTGAGGTTCCTTTTATTAATTTGCCGATCTTATTCTTATTGCCTAGCTTATCATTGTCTTGTTAAGAATTTATTCATGGCAGTTTCTCACTTCTTCCTCTATCAGGTTCAGTGTATCTGGTTTTATATTGAAGTCTTTTGTTCATTGGAGTTGAGTTTTGTACAGGATGAAAAGTATGAGTTTATTTGTATTTTCAACTTGCAGAAATCTAGTTAGACCAGAAAAATTTTTGAATAAGCTGCTATTTTATTTTTGCCAGTGTGTATTTCTGGCTACTTATTAAAAATGGTGTGTCCATATGTTTGGATTTATAAATGGGTCTTCAATCCAATTCCATTGATCAACATGTCTGTTTTTATGGCTATATCATTATGTCTCTATTATTCCTCTGTAATACAATTTGAAAGCAGGGATGGTGATACTTCTAGAAATTCTTTTATTGTTCAGAATTGTTTTAGCTGTCCTAAGTTATTTGTCTTTCTATATGAAGTTGAGAATTGTTCTTTCAAGTTATTTACAAATTCTGTTGAGATTTTTTTTATAGGGATGGCATTAAACCCATAATTTGTTTTTGGTAACATGACAATTTTTTACTATATTAATCCTACTGATTCATGAGAATAAGAACTCTTTCCATCTTCTGATATTTTCTTAAATTTCTGTCTTCAAAGACTTGAAATTTTTTGTCACACATACCTTTCACTTGCTTAATTATAATTGCCCAATATATTTTATATTATTTTTGGATATTATGAATGCTTCACTGATTCCTTTCTCATTTCACTTGCCATTTTTATGCCACTACCATGAAAGTATTTATCAGCTGTAGGATGCCTGGTGGAATTTTTAGATTCACTTATATATACTATCATATCATCTAGAAATAATTATGTTGACTTCTTTCTTTCCAAGGTGTATCCCATTCATCTCCTTCCATGTCTTTATTGTTCTAGCTAAAACTTGTAATACTATTAACATAAACAGAAAGAATAGAGAGCCATGTCTTGTTCTTGGTGTTAGTGGAAGAGCTTCAAATTTCTTTTCACTTAATTTGATGTTGACTACAGACTTGCTGTAAATTGACTTTTTAAAAATTATGTCCCTTTATCCCTAATCTCCATAAGATTTTTATCATGATGAGATGTCAAATTTTTTCAAAGGTTTTCTTTGCATCTAACAATATGATATTAAAAGTTACAGTTTCTTCTTAGAAGTTTTTTCCTTAAATGTGTATATAGTATATTTCCCTATATCTTTTGAATAATTTTTGATGGAAGTGTATTTTGTGAGATATTAAAATGGCTATACCAGCTTGTTTCACAGGTCCATTTGCTTGGAATATCTTTTCTAATGTTTTACCCTGAGGTAGTGTCTACTCTTGATATTTAAGTGTACTTCTTGAATGCAACTGAGGATGGAACTTGTCAAATCCATTCTGTTAATGTGTGTCCTTCCATTAAGGGATTAAAATCACTGTTGTGGAGAAATATCAATGACGAATGATTGATGATTACTGTTATTTTGCTGTCGTTACTCAGGTATAATTCCAATATGTCTGCCTTTATGTGTAACTTGATCCTTTTCCTTTGAATCTTTTAATATTCTTTCTTTGTTATTGTTTTGAGTATTATGTGGCATGCTGACTTTTCTAATTTATGTGGTGTTTTGTATGCTTGTACATTTATAAGGATCTTCTTAGGTTAGAAATTTTTTCTTCTATGCTTTTTTTGGAAAATACTTTCTGTGCCTTTGATTGCAGATTTTTTCTACTTCCTCTATTCGTATTATTCTTATGTTTGATTATTTTATAGTATCCAAGATTACTCTTATGTTTTGTGACAGGAAAATTTTGGACTTAGTATTTTCTCTAGCCAATTCATAATGTGTCTATCTATTTCTTCTATAGATCTTCAAAGCCTGAGATTCTCTCTTTCATCTCTTGTTTTCTGCTAGTAAAGCTTGCCTTTATAGTTTCTGCTTGCATTCTCCTTTTTTTTTTTATTTCTAGAATTCCCTCAATTTGTTTTCTTTATTGGTTCTATTTCCATCTTCATGTCACACACAGGCTTATTCATTTCCTTCAACTGTATTTTCTTGGTTTTATTTAAGGGATTTATTAATATTATTCAATTGTTTGTGTTTTCCCTGGCTTCTTTAAAGGATTTATTACTTTTCTTTTTAAGTACCTCTATAATTTTCATATAGTTGGTTTTAAGTTGACCTTCATAGATTAGAATAATCAGGACATGCTGTGGTCAGATTGCTAAGATCTGGTGGAGACATATTATTGTGTCTTTTGATTGTTATTGTGTTTTTGAGCTAACATCTAGGCATCTGGGTTTGAGATTATTATAGGTCTACATGATGATTTCTGGTTTTGTCACTGTTGACTGAGTGTTTTGCTACTCAGTTTTTGTTTTCCCTCTGTATTTCCCAAGAGTGTGGTTTTATGTGCTGCCTGTTTGAGTGGCCTACTTTCCTGGTGTGTTCATAGGGAATATCTGCTGGTGTTGGAGGATGAGATACTGTGCTTAGAGGGGAGATGAAGGCTATGAGGGAATGATCTGTGGGAACTACAAGGGATGTGGGCAGAGGGGAAGGAAGGCTTCAGATACTAATCTGTTGCAGTATTAGGGAGGAAACTGAAGAGCTGAGGCTTAAGGTAAGGCTTAGGGTAAGGCTTAGGGTAAGGCTTAGGGTAAGAGACGAGATCTTTAGGTTGCTTACTTGTTTCTTTGTTTTGTTTTTTTGTGTGTGCTGCTTTTTGTTTTTTTTGTTGTTGTTGTTTGGGTTTTTTTTTGTTTGTTTTTGTGTTTTTTGAGTCAGACATGGCCTGTGGTTAAGCAGGAGGTGTCTACTGGAGTAGAGGGATAAGACACAGGTAAGATCCTATGACTGGGGCAAGGGAAGTTAGAGCAGATATCTGTGGGATCCACAGGAAACACTGGAAGCAGGGACAAGAGAATACAGAGGGTGTTCTGTTGCAGCTGTAAGGAAGCAACCGAGGGCTTGGGACTAGGGGAACAGGGAAACAAGAGGAGGTCTGTAAGCAGCCTCCCTGGCTTTCTGGCTGTCATGACATGTAGGAAATTTTATTTCTATTATTTAAAATTTAACATAGGATAAGAATCACATTTTGCTTATCCATAATCACCACAGCACCTGTGGTACTGTTTACACAGGCATGCATACAAGCAAAACACTCATTCACATAAAATAAGGTAAATTAAACTTTAAAACCCCATATAATTAACAATTTTCTTATGTTCTAAATTTTATTTTATGAATTATAGACAAAATAAAAATAACAGAAATATTAAAAATTGAACTACTATATGACTCAGCTATACCATTCCCACGCATATAGCCAAAGAAATACATGTTCCTCTCACATAATTTTACACTCATGTTTATTATTGCCTTTTTCACAATAGCAAGAAATTGGAACTGGCCTATATGTTCATCAATAGATGAATCATTCATTAATTAAAATGTTTTGAATCTTCAGTAAAATTTTATTAATTTTATTCCAATATAAAAAATTATTACAGCTCTAGAAAAAAGTTTTGGAATGGCGAATATCATATAAAAAGACTCACATTCAAAAAAGACAAAGCTTATTTTTCTTTCATATGCAGATTATACCAAATAAAGAATAAAATATCTACATAATAGATGTAAATTTGTATAAAGATTTTATAACTAGGGTGGAAAGAAAGACAGGATAAAAGAAACCCTTTAAAATGAGAAAATGGAAAAAGGAGAGTTGTGCTATGAAAACAGAAAGATTCAGGAGAGAGTAGATGTCAGGGTAGTTAGGCCCAACTCGCTGTGAGTACTACCGTGCCAGATGGCCCTGAATATGTGAGGAAGCTATCCGAACATGGCACAGGAGCAAGCCAAAAACAAAGCCAGCAGAGCTCCTCTGTGGTTCTGCTTCAAGCTCCTGCCCTGAGGTCTGTGTTGGGTTATTACATGGAAGTAGTCCTTGCCTTCCAAGTTGCTTTTGATCACATTGTTTTCATGTATCAACTGAGTGGAAGCTTGAACATGCCTGTAATCATAACCCTAGGAGCCTGAGACAGGAGGATTTTTATGAATTTGAGGGCAATGAATTTTAGTCTAGCTATGATCACATACTGGGATCTTCTCTCAGGAAAAAAAAAAATAAGAGGCAGAGGTTGGCAAGGAGATGGGGATGTGGGGAGGGGAGAGTTGGGACTGAGATGAAGACCAGGAAGTAAAACAAATTTTGTTTTGTTTATCTGTGTGTATTTTTCCTCATAATTTTATTCTCTGTAGTGAGATTTCACAAATTAGAATACACATACATCATGCCAATCATTTATAACTAGAGAGAAAAACTAGATAGTGCTCTATGGTCATAGAACAAGGGCCAGTCATCATGATAGAAGTTCCCATTCAAACAGTACCTGAATACTCAAAGGAAGCTTGAAATATTTTCAGGAAGCTATAGGATAAGAGAGCTATGTTGAAACAATTGAATCTCTTCAGAGGAGCAGTTTATGGTTGAGTTGTTCAGAAACAGGAAATACTGGTAGATCTTAGCTAAGCAAGTGGGGAGAGAACAGACAGAATGTAAGCTCTACCCTGGCCAGGACAAATGAAGCCAACTGAATGTAAGTAGACTCTGAGAGTCAGTAATATAAATTGAGACAATAACATAAATACACAATTCACAATAACTTGGATTTGTGCTTTCGGGGGGGGGCACTGAAATTGCTTCAAAGGAAGAGTAGGAAAGCAATGCAAAGACATTCATTGATGCAAACAGCTTCCTCTGCCAAATACTAAAGTGTCAAAAGAGAAGGTGCAGGTGAAAGGGCTGTGGAGATGTGAAAACTGTAATCCTTTACCAAATAAAGCTAAGCTTCATAAAAACCAGCCATTTAAGTTACCACCTATGATAAATGCCCTAGACCAAAATAAATCTTTCCACTTTCTGCTTGCAGAGCAGCATCCTGAGGAGCTGCCTCCCATTTAGTTCTTCCTATGCCAGGACAGCAATGAGGCTTTAGCACAGTAGCAGCAGCTGGAATAATCAAAGCTTAACTCCTCTGGAATGACATTCATCCCCTCATATTGTAAGCAGAAGTGGTGGGGGGGGAATCATGTGTATTTAAGCTAATCATTGTTATTAACTTAGCATAGACCTAGAAACACACCAGCAAAATTGAATCTATAATGAAGTAAGCTTAAGTACATTCATGGATAAAAAAGTGGGAAAGACAGAATAAAGGAATGCATGGGGACCCAAAAGGAAAGAGGACTTACTTAGGCGTAGGAACAGAACCAAAATGGGTATAGCGTTTGCAATATGGCAATGTGCAGTGAGATCAATCAGAATTATCTATAATGATATATACACAAGAAGATACCATAATACTATATGTGATCATTTAAACATAATAAATTCAAATATAGTATTCTCTATATTATCTAATACATACCTAATACTGTTTTAACATAATCTTTTATAACATTTCTGTCCCAATCAAAATGTACATGCTGAAGCATGTACACTTACTACAAAAGTGGTGGTATTTTTGAGACACATTCTGTAAAATGTTTAAATAGCATTAAATAGTTAACTAACATCCTAGTATGGATGGTTACTTATACATAGCCATGTATAATCTCAACAAATCTCAACAAAGAACAGATTTGATTACTAGTATGAGAGCCCATGATGCAATTCAAAGACACTCAGGAACTCAATTCAATCACATTCAGGAACTTACTGGAAAATCCTCTGTGCAGTCAAAGAAGGTATTTTATGTGAAATAAACCTTTGGGCCTTTCAACGTTTTTACATTTGACATTAAGCTATGAGATAACATACTTTCCTTGCTTGTAAACTACCCAAGGCTGGATACATAGTAAGTAGGCAAAGGCTTACAAGCATGAGAATCTTAGTTTGATATGTGGAACCTGTGTGGGGGAAAAAAATCAGGTTTGATAACACTCACTCAGAAGAAACCCAGTACTAGAGAATTCAAGGTAGTCACAGCCTTGTAGAATGCTGGCTGTCCAGCTTCACCTGCTTACTCAATTCTTGATCAACTTAAAGTTATTCTCAAATAAAGTAGATAACTGGGTCTGAATCATCACACCTGAGACTAACATTCACATGGTCATACACACATACATATAGAATAATTCGATAGCAAGCTTTAAAAACTAAAAACAGCATTTACAAAAGAATGACTATTTGTCCACATAATCACATTTACTTTACCTATGATTCCCCCATGTCTAATTATGATACACTTGGTATGGATTATTGCCAAAATTATTAGTTTAAATTAGCATTATTTTTTTATTAAAGGCAAGGAAGATTTAACACACAGATGCTAGGTTTGACAAGAAATCAGTTGCATGTGGTTAACTATATCTTTTCTTTCAAAAAATGAGACTAATATTAAACTACATGATACTTCCAATTTTTAGAGGACTTGTTTTACACATAGAAGACAATTAAACATCTATGAATACTGAATGTATTCTTTGGGACTTGGAATTTATTTTCAATAAATTAATTTACTAAGAAAAACTGGATACATTTGTTTTGACTTAACTAACTAATGGAAGTATTTGTGGCAGTAGGTCCCAGTTATAAACAAATTATAAATCATAAATCTTTCCTCTGAATCTTAGGTTATAATGTTTTGAAATTCCACTGTGTATGACTTAATTAGTATTGCTTTCCAAAATTATAGATAAAAATTCTATGCAGCAATTTACACACAACACAAATATACACACACACACAAACACACACACACACACACACACTTCTCTAGTTCACATATACTTCAATAGTTCATTGGTAGCATTCTGGTAGAAACTAAAGTACAATATATACAATATTATCAGAGCTAACCATAAAAATCAATTTTTGAAACTCCTTTATTGATAGGAATATCTTATTTTTATTTATTGCAGACATCAGACACACTAACATCCATAATAATTCATTTAATTATCTACACTTCGATTGATAATTAACATCTGAACCTTAGAAGTGAACCTGTATTAAAAAGAAGCTGACTAGACATCTAGTAAATCCCTCATATATAAAATAAATGTGTTTGCTAACAGAAAACAGGGCACATTCAAGCATATGCATATTTAATTTTACTTCATTTAAAACTAAATACTGATAAAGAACATTAACAAGCAATGGTGATATTCACTATTTATAGAAATAAAATGAGATCCAGAAAATATTTAGGCAATGAAAAAAAAAGGGAGAAGAATTATACATGTTGTCTTAGGTCTGAAACAGCTTAAAATCTGCACATGACAAGTGTACTGACAAAATATTTGTATTCAACAATAGTATGAATTGTTTCTTCAGAACTGAAGGCATGTGATATACTGAGTAAGGTATTTATGTTCAATCATTATCATCCATTAATACATTATAGATTAATGAATGTGATTGAGGAACCCTCAATAATTTGCAACCAAGTAACTTTATTACCAAGTTTGAACATTTCACAACATCAATGCAAGCCAAAGCCCTGAGACTTGCTCCTCTGACATTCTACAGCGAACCACAGAAAAACATGACTCACCCAGTGGGAGTTACAGAATTACAGATAGTGAAACTGCTCTGCTGTATCATGACCATTGGAGAACAGAAGGTAACCAAATAACATGTTTAGAGTTATAAAAGATAACACAAAAATGTGAGTCTAAAATTATTTATATGGTGAGATAATTGCTTAAAATGAGGCTAAAGCAAAAATGTTTTCTGAGGAAACTGCCTGAGAAAATTTGTTTCCTACAGAAGGAGTTGGAAGAAATGACTCAAATGCTTTCAAATGGAGAGGAATGATGGTCTATAATACTGTTCAACAAGAAAAACATAATCATGAGGAAGGCAAAATTATTACCTGAATAGATATGTGTGTGCTTACATGTATACATTTTCTATTATTTTATTGTCTGAAGCAAAAATGGCATCAAATTAATCAGAACCTGTATTGTATGGAGAAGTATGGCTTATGGGCAGCAAAGCATGCACAGTGGATGTAAACACAAATGGAGTCCCACTGCTGTGAATTTCTATCAGTATTGAATCTGCATGATATCATTTGCAGAATCTATAAAATAAGATACAGATTCATGTCATAAACTCATGAGTAAAATTGCCCAGTTTCAATAAGCTTGTACTTTACAACAGTAGGAATACTAGATAAACATGTTTTTAAGGGATTGACCAAGATTAGTGAGGATATAAGAATGAATGTTTAATAATTCTTAATTTTAATAGCTACATTTTCACAAAAATAGGAACAAGTGTATATTTACTCTTATACTGAATATTACAATCCTAGGCAAGCTAACAATATTTAAAGGAAGGAGGTAGGGTTTCAATTTAAATAAAACAAATAAAAAGAAATAATAGTGAATGTTTATTTGATAATTATCATTAAAGATGGAAAAGAAGAAAGAGAAAAAATCCCTAGAATAACAGAAAATTTGAAGCTGTTGGATTTTCTTCCAATATTATCAATAACTCAAACATGCAGATCAATACATAAATTTCTCTAACAGCAGTAGAACTTTCAGATTTTTTTTATTATTTTAATTTTTTTGAGGCACAGTCTCATTATTTAGTACATGTTGGTTCCAGACTCAGAGCAATCTTCCAGCTTCAACTTTCCAAGTGCTGAGTTTACAGGTATGCAATTATGACTATCAAAACAGATGATAGACTACATATAAAAGCAGGTCTTCAAAGATAGAGAAAAACAGTAGAGAACCTTTCAGGAGAATATATGTATAGGGTACATAGGTATTATCTATCTACCTAGCATCTATCTATCTATCTATCTATCTATCTATCTATCTATCTATCTATCTATTTATCACTTATCTATCTATTCATCTACCTCAATCACAAAAAATCTGAAATAAATATACGAGCAAAGTTGACCTCCCAGCAGTCAGTAGACATAGCACCTTCCTTAAGACCAAAGCATTCATTGTGAATGCATAGCATCATTGAGTGAAGAACGCATCTATAATAATAAAGATTCAAGCTTAAGAAGTGAAATATTGGTGTGCTTTTCACTAGGGAAAAATTTCTCTTGCTCTCAGCATTCCTCAGTTACCTGTAGTTCTTTGCCTAGGGGTACTTACCATTTTTTTTTTTTTTTTT
>NW_022196894.1:77925835-77932930 GCF_008632895.1 Mastomys coucha
TTTTTTTTGGTACCTGAAGGATTTACATGCATAACTAGAGACCTTTTTCTCCACTTTCATTACATTACAGACAAACAGTAAATAAGAACCCCATTAAACAAATTGCCACAGATACTGACATTCAATAACTGCTCAAAGGTGCAATATGTCTTAAACAATTTCAAAAGAATCATGTTGTTCACAGGTTGCATTTTAAATGTAATAAAATTAAATACTAGAGCAAAATATATCTATAAAAACCAAGCATTTGACAAGGACGACTTATATTGTTATATAAATGTCCATTATTATAGAAATGTATTACCATAGTATTATTCAATTGAATATTATTCGATGTATAAAATGTTTCTAAGTGAATATAATGCCTTAGGAGTATGATGCTAGATTAGAGTGCTTGCCTGACACATTCAAGGATATGGGTTTATTCCCCAGTACTAAAAAAACAAAAGTAAAAATGCTACATATATAAGTTTATAACACAAATAATCAAAAGTTTTAAATTGATAAGTATAAACTGCATGTAAAAACACTTATATATAAATATAAACATCTATCTCCAACTTACATTGCACACAAATGTAGAGAACAAGAATCTTGAACATGTAAACACATCCATAGGATTAATGATACTTGGCAATAGCAATTTCAAAACACTAAGTGGTGTTAATCTATTCTTTCCTCTATAGGCACTGGAAAATCTCCCAGAAGAGGCAAACAAATCTTTTCTATACATAGGTGAGTAACACAGATGTAAAAGGTCTCAAAATATCACAAGAGAACAATACTTACAATATGAAACTGAGGGACTTTTATGAGACACCTGTCTTATGCTTATTGGTGTTAACTTCAAAGATAAAACATGATGGCATTTTTTGAGTGATAAAATAAAAATCTTTTTTAATCCCAGCACTTGGGAGGCAGAGGCAGGTGGATTTCTGAGTTCAAGGCCAGCCTGGTCTACAGAGTGAGTTCCAGGACAGCCAAGGCTACACAAAAAACCCTGTTTTGAAAAAACTAAAAAATCAAAATCTTTTCATATTTCTAAAATCAACTAATGACTGTAAATCATAATTTTACAATCCACTAATTTAGAGAATCAGAGTAATGACAGCACTTAACAAAAAAAATGTGTCTTGGGAATAAATTTGAGTTATATCTATCCTATGCATGTCTGAATATTTAAATTCATATATTCCATCACAGGCAATGCATGTTTCCAAGACAGAGGACAGTATCATACACCTTCTTCTCAGCACCTCATGCTACCTTCTCCAAAACTGACCATATAATCAGTCACAAAAGAAGCTGCAACAGATTCAAGAAGATTGAAGAAGATTGAATCCTATGCATCCTCTTAGAGCACCATGGACTAAGGCTAGCCTTCAATAACAACAAAACAACAGAAAACCCACATACCAATGGAAACTGAATAACTGTCTACTCAATGATAACTTGGTAAGAGAAGAAAAGAAAGAAAGAAAGAAAGAAAGAAAGAAAGAAAGAAAGAAAGAAAGAAAGAAAGGAAGAAAGACTAAAGGGAGAAAGAAAGAAAGAAAGAAAGAAAGAAAGAAAGAAAGAAAGAAAGAAAGGAAGAAAGGAAGAAAGAAAGGAAGAAAGAAAGTGTTGGAGCCACCTGCAGCTACATACAAATGGGTCTTCTGGAAGAGGAGAAGGGACCTGCAGGAAATTAAGGGGATCAGACATGGAGAGGAATACAAATTGGGACCGAGCCACAGTTCTGCTACATGTCCAAAAATGTATTATTCAGCTGAGAGTCATGAAAGCAGGCAAAACCCCTTCCCCAGTCCACCAGCATCTCATGGCCCAATCAGCATCTTCATCTTCAGTCTCTGGAGGTGGGCATAGCCATTAGCAGGAACTAGGAGAGAGGCAGAGTAGTGACTAAACAAAAGAGATTTGTTTAAGTAAGGAAGGCTCACCCCAGGTGGGCTGAATGCTTGTGGCAAGGCAAAGTCTAAGAAAGTCAGCTTTCAGCTGAAGGAGGTTACAGTTTCTCCTTATTTATTAAAAAGTAGCTGCACTGGGACATAAGATATATTTATGCACCATAGTCCTTCCTGGGAATTATGGTAACTTGGCGGCCACACCTGTCTTAGATGTAGATCTACTGTTCTTTCCCTTACCTGTCTTGAAGAATCACATGCAGCTAGTTTGTGTGTATTTGCACAAACTGGGCCTTTTAGTTTCTATTATTAATAAACACAACCTCTTGGCACATGACTCTGTCTTAGGTTGGTGAAAGCCATAGATCTAATGATATGTCTTTGGCTGCAGGCCCTCACAGCATACCTTTTCCCATACAGACCAAACCCACCACATGCCTTTTCTTTATCACAATGAATCACTGCCATGTACAGCCTGTCTGAAGTCCAGTGTGGAGAAGAGCCTGTGTGTCTGTAACAAACCTGCTTGAGATAAAAGCTCAAAAGTTTAAAAGCGGAAAGCTTTACATTATCTTTGGGGATGTCCCAGGTACTCAATTCGGTTGCAAATTAGCAATACTCAGACCCAAGGTCTAGCCTCCATGTGTGTGGGGGAAGGAGAGGAGGCGCTCTGAGAGTAAGAAAGGAACTATTGGCTCTCAGGAAAGTATTGGAGGCTATTTTGCTGGCTAAAATGGAAAAAAATTCGGCCATAATTTTAGTTGGAAGCATGTTTACTGAAAAGACTCTGGACCTGCATCCACCTGACAAACCAATGTTTTAATCAGCCATTGTGCTCCAATACAAACGGAGCCTTTTCCTCAAATTAATACGGGGTCTGGACCATACCACGTGTTAGTAAGTGGATCTCGCCATTTTACCATGGCATAAGAACTGGGAATGTGTGGATGCTAATGGCGATCCAAGGCAGACTGACCTGTAATATCAGACGGCAAAAAGATTTTTAAAAAAAGCAAAAAGCGAGATGTGCTTTTGGAGGTAGCTTTGGAGAGTATGATTCCCCCTCCTTTAACTACTAAAAATCAAATTTTTAAAGTGTGAAGTGCACATTGAGTAATTTATTGTCTCTGAGGATTATAAATTATCTCAATAATATGGGCAACATTAAATTGTTGACAAAACATTTTAAATGCTTGATTGTAATAGTCAGTTCCATAATGTGCTTCAATCCGATTAGAAACATTAAGTATAGAAATATACTGTAGGCAATAACCAATTGTATTCTTCCATGTTCCTTATGCTAAGACAATTGCAACTAGGAAATCTGAAAAGGTATTAATAGTCACATGTGTATACTTTATTTTTAATTTTTAAATCAGAATTATTCTTTAAAAAATACATATATCAATATACAAATTAAGGCTTAATTTTAGTACCTGGTAAATAGTGACTACAGCACATAGCTCAACTATCTGTGCTGAAGCAGGGGGAAAATCATGAGATTAAACATGTGACTTACATATAATTTTTTCCCATAAAAAGGCTGTAGATGAATATACTATTATGGGATGCATACATAAATTTATAGGAAATATAAAAGCCCGTATTTAAGCAAATTTTAACAATGTGTCTATTGGATAAATATCAATTCTGTCTAAAAATCTTTACTAAGTAATAGGCCAAATATCCAATTAATATTTTGTAATAACCAATTTAATTGCTGTTTGAAACAAGAAGTAGACATCTCCAGGTTTTTTTAAGTGATGTTTTCTAAAATATATTTATGATTTTAATTATATAATTTTTATTAATATCATGACAACTTCATAAAAAGATATTAAAACTTAATTTTGAATATGAGAAAAGATGAATTTATATTAATATTTTCTTTTGCCAAAGAGTTGCTGTGGGCATATTAAAAACCCCAAACATTTGATTACAATAGATAACAATTGTTTACAGAAGCTTTCTTTACCTTCTGTAAAATGCTCTGAATCTCTCAAGGCCTAAGTCTTGTGGTGAGCTTGAGGTAAAGCCTTAGTCAAAAGTAATTTGAAATAAGCAACTCATCTTTTGTAGAGCAACTAATATTTGTTTTTAAAGCTTATGGTATAAGAGCAAAGGTCTTATTATAGGGATTAGATAATAAATAATGTATACTGAAAAACTCGAAGTCCTAGTTTCTTGCACTGAAGCAGAGACAAAAAAATTATATATAATGTAAGGCTATTAGCCATTCCTAAAGGCAAAATTTCATAGTGATTATAAACTCACTAGAAGCAAAATCCTCAAAATTACCAGGATGTAGAGGGAAAAACAACCTTTTAAGTACACAATAGTTTTATATGAAGCAGCCAGGCCAGATTGTTATGCTATTATAAATTTTACAGCCTCATTAACTTTTTATAAATTTTAAAGTTATTTTAGATCCAAGATAATTAATAAACTGTAGCCAATGGAACTCTATCAATTTTAACCATACTTCTAAATTTCTTTTGTAATATTAAGCCATAACCATAACTTTTGGAGAGCAAAACCCAATTTCAAAGAATCTGTTTTCTTTAAAATCAATATCAGAAACATTACATCTACCACCTAGTAAATGGCCTGCAACTTAAACCGCTTCCCCTAGATGGTGCCAAATGGTTGTGAAACTCCAGCTTTTCGGTGTCTGCTGCCACCACAGCCATCTCGGTGTAGACAACCACCTGCCTTGCAGAGTTCTAGGTGTGGGCCGTCCACCTAGTTGCTACCGCCAGGGTCCCACAACAGACAATGTGGTGGCCATGCTGCTCAACACCCTGAGTACTGAACCACCATCTTGGCTGACTCATGCCACATGTCTTGAGTTACTAGTTTTAAGCTAACTTTTTGTTACCAGTGTTACAACTTTTTAACATACTCAATAACTTATAAGCCAATATTCATGCAGAGCATATCTATAAACAACTATAAGCTCATTTGCTTTAGAGCTTAAACTGCCGACCCTTTCTTAAAAGCAGTTTCTCAGCAGAACGACTTAACTCAGCCTCTGCTGTGTAATCAAAAGCTGGATAGCCAGCAGATGAAGTTCAACATGAAACACAGAACTGCAGTCATACCTACCACAAGACAAAGACAGACACAAACCAATACATAGACACATTGGTGCACTGACTATGACACAGAATTAAGACCAGGAATTTCTTCTGAATGAACCATAGAGAAAGCAAGATGTCTCTTGGCTCTCTGTTTCTGTGATAGCTCTGAAATCTATTTTCTTTCTCTTTTGATCTCTCCCTCTCATGTATATATACATATATTTTGTTTTGTTTTTGTATTTCACTATTTTTATCTATTTTTTATTGTACTAATGCCCTATTCCTCTTGCCTAAATATAGTTCTTTGACTGTGGACAATTGCCTATTTGAAGTTTCTAATCCTAATTGTCACTACCAAACCCTAAGTGAGATCAACACAAGGCCAGGATAGTCTCATCTTAGCCGGTATCCTTTTTGCACCCCATAAAACTGTTTACCTGTGCTAGATACCATGTTTATTTTTTATTTTCTCTGCTTTCTGAGAAGCTGCATTCATGTAGCTCTGCTGTCTTTTCACCTCCTTGCTTCCAGGCTCCATCTTTAGTAGGGATCCAACTGTTGCAACAACCTGCAGCTACATACAAACGGGTCTTCTGGAAGAGGAGAAGGGGCCTGTGAGAAATTAAGGGAATTAGATAGTGAGAGGAATAAAAATTGGGACTGAGCCATGGTTCTGCTACATGTCTGAAAATGTATTATTCAACTGAGAGTCAAGCAGGCAGGCAAAAACCCCTTCCCCAGTCTGCCAGCATCTCATAGTCCAATCAGCATCTTCATCTTCAGTCTCTGGAGGTAGCTGTTAGCAGGAACTTGGAGAGAGGCAGAGAAGTGACTAAACAAAAGATGCTATTGTTCAAGTGAGGAAGTCTCACCGCAGGTGGGCCGAATGCTTGTGGCAAGGCAAAGCCTGAGTGAGACAGCCAGCTTTCAGCTGAAGGAGGTTACAAGAAAAGAAGAAAGAAAGAAAGAAAGAAAGAAAGAAAGAAAGAAAGAAAGAAAGAAAGGAAAGGAGAAAGGAAGAGAGAAAGGAAGGAAGGAGGAAAGGAAGGAAGGAAAGAAAGGAAAGAAGGAAGAAAGAAAGAAAGAAAGAAAGAAAGAAAGAAAGAAAGAAAGAAGGAAGGAAAGGTAAGGAAAGGAGAAAGGAAGAGAGAAAGGAAGGAAGAAAGGAAGGAAGGAAGGAAGGAAGGAAGGAAGGAAGGAACAAAGGAAGAAAGGGAGGAAGGAAGGAAGGAAGGAAGGAAGGAAGGAAGGAAGGAAGGAAGAAAGGAATTAAAGACTTCTTGGAATTCAATGAAAATGATGACACAGCATACCCAAACTTATGAAACCAATGAAAGCAGTGCTAAGAGGAAATTCATGGTACTGAGTGCCCTGTTAAAGAAATTCAAGATATGCGGCACTAGTAACATAACACCTGAATGCCCTAGGACAAAAATAAG
Organism: Mastomys coucha; assembly: GCF_008632895.1. NCBI lineage: Eukaryota > Metazoa > Chordata > Mammalia > Rodentia > Muridae > Mastomys > Mastomys coucha. The sequence goes on from NW_022196894.1 coordinate 77,932,259, forward strand.
CAACTCACCCAAGAAGAGTAGACAGTAGGAAATAATCAAACTCAGGGCTGAAATCAACCAAATAGAAACAAAGAGAAAGATACATGAATCAACAAAACCAAACCTGGTTCTTTGAGAAAATCAACAGGATAGATAAACCCTTAGCCAGACTAACTAAAATGCATAGAGATCCAAATTGATAAAATCAGAAATGAAATGTATCAATCTTTGATTCTGGTCATCTTCATTCATCTTTCCTTTTCATACCTGTTTTACATGTTGCTCTTCCCTCTGCCTATCTTCTTTTATGTCATTGTTTTGTTTTCTCGTTTTTATTTTCAGGGGTTGAAAGACACCCAGAACTGGGGAGATCCTTACTCAAGTCTCGGGATGACGCGACCACCCAATGACTCACGATAGACCGAAATTGCTGCAATCACATGAGGTTTATTGGGGATACCGGTACCGGGTCGATCTCATGACCTTGCTGGCCAGAGTTCGACGCTGGGGTCGATCTCGTGACCATGCTGGCCAGAGTTCGACGCCGGGTCGATCTCGTGACCATGCTGGCCAGAGTTTGATGCCGGGGTCGATCTCGTGACCATGTTGGCCAGAGTTCGACCCAGAACACAAGAAGTGTCGGGTATTTAAGGGAACATCCACAGGCTGGGGGCGGGGAGAGGGTTACCAAGG
>NW_022196894.1:77940033-77980662 GCF_008632895.1 Mastomys coucha
GGTTATACACCATACATTTGTATTAAATGCCCTCATTTTAAATTCTAAGATTCTCCAGCCTTTCAGGGTGAAAGGTTTTACCATTTTGTTTTTTTTTTGTTTTATTTGTTTGTTTGTTTCTGTTTTATTTGGTTATTTTTTGTTTTTTGTTTTTTGGGTTTTTTGTTTTGTTTTGTTTTTGTATTTTGTTTTTGAGCTAGGGCTGCACTATGTGGCACAAGCTGCATACACCCTGCTTTCTATTTGCCTCCATGGTGATTAATTTAGAGGCTTATGGTACCATACTCTTGATGAGGTTTCACATTCTGCTTGAGAATGTAATTAAATAAACATCCCTGGAAGGAAAATATGTTTTAAAAATATATTCCATGAGAACATCTCAGTCATTGGCCATCCTCTTAAAAGATCACTGACCCCATAAGAATATGAAAATATACTTAGTTGCTCTCAATAGCTTGATATGATACCTATAGCAAGTACATACAAAATTACAAACACTAAGATTGTATGTGACACTCTCCAGCACATTGCTTGATATACTTACTTTTCTGAGAGATTAATTTCAGTGTCTTACTAAAATCTTCCATGTAGTTCTCTACTTAAATTTAGTAAGATAGAAGGCTTTTGTTTGTTTTTTACCATTTAATTTTCTATAGAAATTTAAAATTTTCCTAAAGGGGGCATTGAATATAGAAATCCTAAATCCTCACACATTCCAGTTTGGCATCCCTTGCAACAAAGTCATCATCCACATATCACACACTGACACAAGCACCTGTTACCAACAATTACTAATGGTGATTGTATCTACCTTTCAATGTTTAATGTGTACTATTTGTACAATATTTTAAATTTATTTATTTACATACTAAATGTTGACTCCCCTCCAAGTCCTCCCTCATAGAATTCCTCCCCCATTCCCTGTTCCCCTTAGCCTTTGAAGGGGCAGGCCCTCATGCTGGTCTACCAGAGCATTTTATGTTTTCTATTATTATTCTTTTTTACAGTTTTTATTAGATACTACTTGGGGGTATCTACTATGTAGATGAAACCATCAATATACATAACCTCATTACATAGAATTTTAATGTGATTACAATTTTATGTTTCAAGAAACTGCTCAGAGCACAAGTTGTCATGGTTTCTCCATGATGATTGAATTAAGGCTCCTTAGATTGTCTGTGTTGACATCAGAGGATGTATGTTTCTGAGGTTTGTTTGAAATTATTTAATCGTATTTCTGACAAATGGGATGGGTTGAGTGGAGATGCTAGTTCGGACTCCCCCATGGCGATGAGCAGAAGCCTCAAAAACTAGCTCCAAATAAGATTTCTCAGTTTGGGATCCTCCTACTGTAGAATTACAAGATCATGAATAAATGCTCTAACTTTTCCAGTATGTGGCAATATATGTATATATATTTATGTTGTTGATTAAGTAAATAAGGAAACAGTTTTATTTTGGCCTCCAACAACTATACAGACTCTAAAATTTGTTAAATTTCTCTCGTGTGGCCACAACTCTACTATATCTGTAAAAATCACAAGTCTCTAAGTGGCTGGGATGCTGCTGATGAAATACTACTCTATAAGATAAATTTTAACAGGCACTCAGTTTGGAAAATGTGGTATGAGATATTATCAGGTAAGATGAATTGGATGGAAATAAATGGAAAAAATGATACTTTTTGAACGTGCATGTTAGAGAGAGGGCCCCTCAAAGGTAAACATGGTGCTATTAGGCTCCTACAAACTTATGGATTAAAGAGTTTGATTTCTGGACATGTAGAGTAAAATGAAAAATAATGGTCTTGACTCTTAAACATATTGTAATTTCAGTTTTAGACCTCAAACATGATCATCCCTTTTTAGGTTATGTAAGTTCATTTTTCAATTACTGAATAAAAAATAAGGAATTCAATTTTATCAGCTATTTAAGCTTCTGTACTATTTTATAAATATTTTCCAGTTATTCAGTATTATTTAGCTTTTTCCCATTTATGTAATCTGATGCTTAACCAAATGAGAGTAAAATTATAGAGAATATATAAAAGACTATGTCAATCTGAGAGAAATGAAATGTATTTTATTGATAACCAAGAAGAAATGTAATTATAAAAATGTATACACATACCCCCAGGTATCTGTACTTACAAAGCTAAACAAAAATAATTATATGTCTCACAATTCACAAGTGATTTATAAATTTCTGTAATAATGTGTACAACAACTAAGATTCTTGTTTGCCATTTTCTATTGGAAAATAAAATGATTCTTTTTTCAATGTGATACAACTTTTCTATTTTACTTAACAATTTTCAGTTATTAGAAACAGATGGTGTTTTGATGGTAAACACAATTAATTTACATTTTAGACAATGTGCTTAATTAGAATTGGACTCCATATCTTACTTGCTTTGCATTTCATTGTTATGTATACAGTATGCGATTCTGCCAGCTGTCATAAATACACACTTATGCTGCTTTGTTTTTTAATCATTTTTAAAAGTCTATTCATTCCCATGCATAGTTTGTAAATTAAATAGATTTCAAATTTGAACTTTAAATTTTTTATAAGTATCAAAATTATCCTTTCTTGAAATGCATGAAATGGGTCTAAAAAGATGGCTCAGTGAATAAACAGTAATTTCTGCTCCTGAGAAAGACAAGAGTATTATTCTCAGGACTGATAGGGTCCATTACAAAGGTCCAGGGAAACTGATGGCCTCTGCTGAATTCTGCAAACACTGCCTTGGACATGATGCACAAAAGTATGTGCAGGCAAACACTCATACATATAAAAATAAAATAAATAAATCTCATAAAATTCACTAGACCTCAAAATATAAATATATTTTAAAACATATCACCATATTTTTCATGACTTTAGTTGTGGAATTATTTTTTGTAACATTTCTAATATATTCATTGAAATATTCTTCTCCAATCCAAAAAAAAAAATATGAAAGCTGGCAAAGTACATACCAGTCACTATGGAAATATTCTCATTTTATATAAAAATTATCAGTGAAGTAGTACTCATTTCCTGGATTATTGCTACATAAAATTACTCATTCAATGAAGTGGTATATGAAAGTGTGTGTGCATACATATGTATATCTTAGTATTATATATATGCATTTCTTTCTTCACAGTCATTATTCTCATGCTATATTTTAGTATTAGATACTAAATACTAACACTGGTATAAGATTTAAGTGATTTAAATTTTATTTGTCTAAATTACATCTTATAGAAGAAAGCTCTTACTGTGGGTTACTTATGAAAGTATGTACATACATATTTGGGAAATGAAATTAAATGTTGACTCCTAATGGCACATTCGTATGCTCATACTATAGGGCATGCTCTTTTTCATCATCAAGATTTTCCTCTTGCAGGAGAATAATTGATGCAACAACCCTCAACGGGACAACATGCAGAGAGTAAGAGACTTCAGAGCAGCCCTTCTACTCAAGTCACAGAGTCTATGGAGAAGAGGAGTTAGAAAGATTGTTAAGAATCAGGGGTGGAAGCATCCCCTTTCAGACAGAATCCCAGCACTAAGGAGGGAAAGTGGACACAAAGCTCCACCCCTAACCAAGATTCAATTGGGAATTGATGCCTGCTGGAAAGGGAGAATGGTTTTTCTCTACTGAAGTGTCACTGAGTGTGTGCACCACACTCCAGAGCAGACCCAGCCCGGCATGCCCAGGAGTAGTTGGCCAACAGGAAATAGACTTGTCTGTGTGTGTGAGTATGTATTTGTGTGTGTGATTATTTTTGTTTCTTTGTTTTGGCTTTTGTGTTTGTGTGAAAAGGAAAAAAAACAAAGATGTGTGAAAAGTTGGTAAGAGAAAAAGAATGAGATTAAAATATGTTGTATGCAATTCTTAATTATTATTATTTATTTTAATTTTTAAGATTATGATTGCATCATTTCCCCCTTCGCTCTCCTCTCTACAAACTCTCTCAAATGTCCCACCCCGTATTGATTTTTAAATCTTCATCTCTTTGTCCATTAATAGTTATCATATATATGCATATACTATTAAATATAACTGTATTCTGAATGATGTTACTTGTAGATATATTGAATATATTCTAAAATTAAAGTGAATTATATTTGAAAACTTAAAAGAAGATTAGATGAAGGGATTGAATTACAAAAGAGAAAATAGCAGTAAAACAAGAAAGCTTTAAGACATAGATACAGATTATATGCAAAGGGAAAATTATAAAAACTAATATTCAGAAAACATCAGTAAAATTACTGAATCACTGAAACAATGCCGTATTGTCTTTAGCAACAGTAGAATTAAATCACAAAACACAGGAAGATAATTCAGTAAGCTTAGACAGAGGGTAGTTAAATAACCAATTCCCAAATAATCAACACTTCAAAGAAATCACAGAATAAAATAAAACAATGAATAAAACAATTGAATAAAAAACAATAGTATACAAAAATTAAATGCATTAAGTTGGCATTTGGCTTCAAGGCCAAACCTATGAATACTAATATTGAAAAGGGATAAGTCCACAAACATTTTACCTTAAAGATCTAGAAAATGTTCTGCCACTAAATTTAGTAAAAGTAGACAAAAAGAGATTCAGTGAAATATTACAATTAAATTGTAGGGGAAATACAAAGAACTTGAGAGTCAGTAAAAAAACTCAAAACCTGAAATCTTTTTGAAGCCAGCCTGGTCTACAGAGTGAGTTCCAGGACAGCCAGTGCTAAACAGAGAAACCACCCTGTCTCGAAACAAAACAAAACAAAACAAAACAAAACAAAACAAAACAAAACCCTGAAATCTTAGTAAGATCACCACAGAAAAGAAAATAACTAAAGAGATGTAAAACAAACAAAACAAAGCAAACCCATAGCGAATAAGAACAAGACATGCTTGATAAGATGGGTAGGGATTGAAACTGACTCATGATCACAAGATCAGAAAGACTTATAAGATAAAGCTATTAAATTAATAATCAAACCATAGCCTGAAAGCAATGCCCCCATCATCCTATCAGAGTGGAAGCTAAAGCAGAGAATGTTTGGGCAACACCACCCTAGATTATATAGCACAATTTTATTTATTTATTCAATTTTCCATGCCACTCACTGCCCCCTCCTGGTCACCACCTCACACAATCTTTTCACCTGCCTTCTCCTCTTGACCAGGAGACAATCCAATTCGGGTATCACCCCTCCATGGCGTATATGTGAGGCTAGTCACATCCTTTCCCACTGAGGCCAGACAAGCCAGTCCAGCTAGAAGAGCATATCCCACATATAGGCAGCAAATTTTGGGATAGCCTCACTACCCCAACCCTGATTCAGTTGTTCAGGACTCATATGAAGAATAAGCTGCACGTGTGATACATATACAGGGAAGCCCCAGTCCAGCCCATGTATATTCCTTGGTTTTGGTGGTTCAGACTCTGAGAGCCCTAATGGTCCAAGTTAGTTGACTCTTTCAGTCTTACTGTAAAGATCCAGATCCTGGAATACGTCCTCCTTTTCATCTGTAAGAGTCACAAACTCCATCCCCTGTTTGGCTGTGGGTGTCTGTATCTGTCTGAGTCAGCTGCTGGGTGAATGCTCTCAGAAGACAGCCATGTTAGACTCCTGTCTCTAAGCATAACAGAGTATTATTAATATTATCAGGCACTGGTGATTGCCCATGGGATGGGTCTCAAGTTGGGCTGGTTATTGATTGGCCATTCTTTCAGTTCCCCCTTTATTAATTATACACAAGATACATTTGGGGTCAAATGTTTTGAGGGAAGGTTGCTGTCTTTTTAGCTCCACTGGGATTTTGGTCTGACTACAGCAGGTGGCCTCTTCAGGTTCTATAATCCAATGCTTTAAGTCACACCTAAAGTCAATGGGTGAGGCACATCCATTGATTCTTGTGTGCTTCCCCTATCCCTGGTCTCTGTCATTTCCTCAAGATATCATTTACCTCCCTACATCTATCAGTTGGAGATGTTCATTCATTCTCAAGGTCATCTGTCCATTCTTCCTGTCCCTGCAAACACCTGATCTTGAACCCCCACCCCAGTCCACTCCCCTTCTCCTCTCCCACAGTTCCCTGCCTCCATCTGTCACTTATGACTATTTTATTCTCCCTTCTAAGTGAGATTCAAGCATCCTAGCTCTGTCGTCCTTCTTGTTTAGCTTCTTTGGGTCTGTGGAGTGTAGCATGGTACCTGCACTTTATCTCTAATGTCTACTTTCGATTTGCCTGCAAAATCCATGGTCTTTCTTTTTAATAGCTGAATACTATTCCATTGTGTAGATGTACCACATTTTCTTTATCCATTCTTCAATGGAGGGACATCTAGCTTTGTCTCAGTTTCTGGCTATTAGAAATAAAGCTGCTATGAACATAATTGAGGAAGTGGCTTTGTGGACTTTTGGAACATCTTTTGGTATATGCCAAGAAGTGGTATAGCTGGGTCTTGAGGTAACACTATTCTCATTTTTCTGAAAAACAACCAAAATGATTTCCAAAGTGATGTACAAGTTTGCACCCTCACCAGAAATGGGGGAACCTTCTCCTTGCCTCATGTCCTTGTTAGCATGTGCTATCACTTCAGATTTTGATCTTAGCCATTCTGATCCATGTAAAATTTAATCTGAGGCTTTTTTAAACCAACTATGGAGTTTTAATATTTCTCAGAGTGTTTCCTGGTCATTCAAGATATCTCTGTTGAGAATTCTCTTTTTAGTTCTGTAATCCATTTTTTAATTGGGCTATTTGGGTTACTGGTATCTAATTTCTTAAGTTCTTTTTAAGTTTTAGATATGAGCTCTGTCATATTAGGCTTGGTGAAGATCCTTTCCCAATCTGTATGCTGCTGTTTCGTTATATTATTATTGTTCTTTGCTAGGCAAAAGCTATGCAGTTTCATGAGGTCTCATTTATCAATTTATCTTAAAGCCTGAGCCATTGGTGTTCTGATCAAGAAATTATTTCCTGTATCAATGAGTTTAAGGGTATTTCTCACTTTCTCTTTTATGTATCCAGTTTTATGTTGAGGTCCTTGATACACATAGACTTGAGTTTTGTGTAGGGCGATAAATACGGATATATTTTCATTCTTCTACATGTAGACACCCAGTTAGACCAGCACTATTTGTTGAAAATACCTTCTTTTTCCATTGTATTATTACTTAAGGTGTTTGTAATTTAATTTACATCCCTGAAATTCAAAGGATTGTAATGAAGATTCAATATGTAATAAAAAATGTAATAATAAGCTGCATAGGTCTGGTGATGTACAGCAGTTGAACCAATGCTTGCTGCATATATGGGAAACCTTGGCTATGAGCCTCTCTACCAAAGAATCTGAATACAAGAATGCACATCTTTCTCCACTGAGCTTAGGAAGTAAAAGCAGAAGGATCAGAAGTTCAAGGCCATTCTTCGATGCAAGCAATTTCAAACTGAATCACAGTTTCTCAAAATAAAAAATTACAACTGGCATCTAATAGGGAGACTGTATAATTATTAAGGGTGTACATTCCTAATCATACATGGACTACAAATAGCATTATTAGTATGCATATTGGGATATGAATTTGGAGTTGTTATGGACACTATGAGTATCGAGTTAACCTAATTAAGATTTATAAAGTTATCATATTTAATTAATTTTACTTCAATGCACATCACATGAAATTTTACATACTTATTTTAGTTTCCATGGCCATCATTGGTAATGTTCTAACTATAGATTTTTCTGCAAAGATTATAATTACATCAAAGAAAAGTATGTGCAGAAGGCAAAACAACAGGCTAGATGCATAAAATGTTACAAGAGGTATGTGTGAAATATTTAATACTGTTTTGAAAAGTATTTTGTAATATTTGATCAACAAAAATAAAAATTGTACACTTAAACATACACATCTACATGGACAACAATCTGTAATAGTAATACATCTTATTTTCTATGAACATATACCTTCAGTAACGATTTGCTTTTGGAACTAAGACATTTTATTTTTAATCCATTATTAATTACATTTTGTATTGTTTATATCTTTGAATATCTTTAGTATATTTGATAGAAAACCAAAGTTTAGGAAAGAATTAATAAAATGTTTATATTAACCCTTACATTTACATTATTTGTCTTTTTATGTAAGCAAAAATTAAGGAGTGAAACATAAAATTGTGAGAAAATAGTACTGAAATAAGGAAAGAGCTAAATAATCACTAAAACTTTGAATATTTGTCACTCAACTAAAGTATAGGGCTTTTTATATAAGATATACTATCATTTCAAGATTTGTTATAATTCATATAGTTATAAACAGATTTTTATATTCCAATTAAAATATAAAAATTCATTTCTCCTTGTTTATGTATGACTATTTTTGTTAAAATGAATGAACAACCCAGCAAGTAAATAAACTGAATTGAAGGCTATTTGACTATATGACTTTGAGACTGAAAAAAATATTCAAATTTTCAGTGATGTTTTTTCTCTGAAGAGGCCACTGAACCTATCATACATGAGAAAATTGCTTCTAAGGAGAGCAGATTTATCTAGAACATTACTACATTGACTAAGGAACCACAGAGGTTAAGTTCCCTCTTAACACAATTGTTATTTCATTGACTACTGTTAGCAAGAGGCAAGAGTCAGAGCCCAAGGACACAGAAACAATTACCCTCTCCTAGGAACAGAGCAAGATGCTCTGTGCAGACTTGATTCTGGAATAAATCATTGGAATAGTGCTGGCAACAGTATAGATCCACTGTTTGAAAGTAAATCTATCATCTGTGGTTTCCCCACTGACTGAAAAAGTAATACGCAGCCTATAAAAACCCAGCCTTCACTCCTAACTAACGATTATTCTAGTCATTGTCATACTTTTGTGTTTAAATTACATCCAGCATTCTGTAAGCACATACATATGAATATACTAATGGCACAAACAACAATATCTGATATTATAATATGACCATGCTTTTTTCCTTAGTAATGAGTGTTTTTAAACCTAATTCTGGACCACAAAAGCTAACATAATTTTTGAGTCTAAATTTTGTTGTAAGCTCTATTTCACAGAAAGAAGATGACCATTATTACAAATCATATTATTTACTACAATTAGTCTAAATGAGAGGAGTTATACATGCTAAGGAGTTTGGACATTAGAGGTAATGCACTGCCCATTTTCTCTTATTATTAGAGGGATACTAACACACAAGGTCTACTATAAGCCATATATAATTTTTATGTGTGGACATCTGCTTTGCATGCACATATTCTTTCCTTCTTCCATATTGTGAACCTACTTCCTTCTTTTTTTTTTTACCTTGTTTTTTTTTTGGTCTTTTTGTTATTTTGTCTTTTTTTTTTCCAGAGCTGAGGACCGAACCCAGGGCCTTGCACTTGCTAGGCAAGCGCTCTACCACTGAGCTAAATCCCCAACCCCCCTACTTCCTTCTTTATTCACACATGCATTCATACAACTAAATCCTTCCTCTGATCTTGAGACTTTACTCTTCACGTTTTCTGGCGTCGCTAACATTGCCATTCCAGATCTGTGTCTTCTGACCCTTCTCCCTTCATCTGCATATTTAATGACAAAGAGATATAACACATTTTGATACAGCTTTTCCCTCTCACTTCTTCTTTATCTCATTGTGCACACAATTATTTTGTGTGTGCATGTATGTGTATGTGGATGTCTTTTTCTGCTTGTGTGTATATAGTGTATAGTTAAAAATACAGTTATGAGTACAATATGAATGAGCTAGAATCACTTCAAAAATTTATATTGGTTTTTTCCAAACATTTTAAAGATAATTTAAATTCATAGCTCTTGTTATGAATTGATTTTCTAGAAACAGATTTTCTTTTTTATATATCTGTCATCCTAGATTGTAGCAGATGAAGAAGGGCCAGTTAAATCCCACCTACATAGTGTATTAGCTTAGTATATGCTCCATAGTGATATTTTATTTCAGAAAGAAAACATAATCAATGAATCAAAACATACATAGATACATAATATAAAATATTTTAAATAAAGAACAAATACTTCACAAAGAACCAATGATTATTTCTACCTCATTGTTTACAACAAATTATAAGAAAAAAATAGTTTAAAATGTTGATTATAGTTCTGATAAAAATATATATTCAGTTAAAATGGAAATCTGATATATTTTTAGAAATTAGAATTGCTTGAAGTATGATATTATATTATATATAATTAAGTATAATTGAGATCAATTATAACAGGACAAAATATAAACAGTATATTCTAGAAATGTGAAAAACATACAAAGGACAACTCATTTTGTTAAATATTAATATTCCACTTAAAAAGTTTTATAACAGGTTCTACAATTGTCATTGCACTCATAGCATTTTCCATTGACCCTGTAATGAAATGGCTATTAAACATGTGGCTTCTCTACCAGATCATAAAATGGTATGATATCTATGTTTTCTTTACTTGAACTAATTAACATGAAAGACCCCCAGAATTGGGGAGATCCTTACTCAAGTCTCCGGATGACGTGACCACCCAATGACTCACAAGAGACCGAACTTGCTGCAATCACATGAGGTTTATTGGGGATACTGGTACCGGGTCGATCTCGTGACTATGCTGGCCAGAGTTCGACCCCGAACACAAGAAGTGTGAGATATTTAAAAGGGAAACCCATGAGTTGGGGGCGGAGAGAGAGTTACCAAGGAGACAGAACATAAACAGTGGAGACTTTCAGAGGGACCCAACCCAAGGTATTCAGTTAGGGAGGGGAACACATTCATTCTAGGAATGCAATCTTCATCTACTGGTCAACAGGGTGGAGAGTCTCATAAACCAGTAGACCTTCATTCTTAGTTCTACCCTCATTGTGGATCAGCCAGGAGGGGCAGGTATCGGGAACCAGAGCCCTGAGGCTCTCAGTTCCTGGAACCTGCTATTTTATATTTCTGGCTGGCTACAGCGGCCCTCCATGTCCTTTTAGGTAAAGGTTATACACCATACATTTGTATTAAATGCCCTCATTTTAAATTCCAAGATTCTCCAGCCTTTCAAACACATCTCCTGAAACCTGGTATGCAGCCATTGATCTGGCAAATGCCTTCTTCTCAGTACCTGTCCATATGGACCACCAGAAGCAATTTGCTTTCAGTTGGCAAGGCCAGCAGTATGCCTTTACAGTTTTGCCTCAAGGATATATTAATTCTCCTGCCCTGTGTCATAACTTAGTTAGAAGAGCTCTTGATCATTTGTCTCTTCCACAAAATATCATATTGGTGCACTATATTGATGACATTATGCTGATTGGACCAAGAGAGTAGGAAGTAGCAACCACTTTGGACTCATTGGTAACACATATGCATACCAGAAAATGGTAAATAAATCCAACCAAAATTCAAGGACCAATCTACCTCAGTAAAATTTTTAGGAGTTCAGTAGTGTGGGGAATGCAGAGATATTCTTTCTAAGGTGCAAGATAAGGTATTGCACCTGGCCCCTCCCACCACCAAGAGAGAAGTACAATGTTTAGTGGGTCTATTCGGATTCTGAAGACAGCACATTCCTCAGTTGGGTGTGCTACTCAGGCCCATTTACCAAGTGACTTGGAAAGCTGCTAGCTTTGTGTGCGGCCTGGAACAGAAGAACAGAAAGGCTCTTCAACAGGTTCAGGCTGCTGTGCAGGCTACTCTACCAATTGTACCATATGATCCAGCAGACCCGATGGTACTTGAGGTGTATGTGGGAGATAGAGATGCTGTTTGGAGCCTCTGGCAGGCCCCTGTGCTACACCCACTCATCTATACCAGTTACGTCTGCAGTATTGGAGGTAAAAGCCTGATCAAGGACAAGAGACATTATGGCCCCAAAAGGGAGCTTGTGCCTCCTGGGTATTCATTCAGTCGCTGGCATCTCCTAACTCAGATATGTTCCAGATTAGTCTTTTCAATCATCAACATGCCCACTTATTTAGGCATAAAGGTACCCCAAGAAATGATTCGTAAATGCCTAATATTGGGCATTGTCTTCTGACCAGCACAATGTTCCAAAATATCCTATTTCAATTCCTAGCTGTCCTTAGCTTGGAATTTCTCTCAAGGAATCTGCCTTGCGAGACAGGTTTTCCTCAGAGCTAGCAACAGAGGTCAAGCACATTCCTCAGGGCAGTCCCACAGAAGAAAGAACTGTTTTACATACTAGAGAATAATCAAAGGGCTTCCCTCACTCAAGGATATTAGCTAGAACTGTTAGGTCAGAACTTCCCAGTTCTTGCCTCCAGCAGAAACAGAGAATTAGCATAGGAATACCAAATTAGCCCCATCGTGGAGGGCACCATTGCTCTTCTGCCCGCCTCACAACAGGATACATGGTCTTGGTCTGTAAGGTCACTGACCTTGATGTAATTGTCACACCTGCCTATATGACTCTTGTCATCTGCCCTGCTTTCTGTATACCATATACCATATAAGCCTGCTTTTCACTTTGTGCAGTAGGACTCGCACTAGGACTCACACTTGTGGACTTGAGCTGGGACTCACACTGGTGCTCTGACTAGAACTAGAACTTAGATGGGCTAGGACTTAGACTCATGCAGTCCGCAGTCCCCCAGGCCCAGAGCGCTTGGCCCCGGGGGATGTAGCACCAATCCAGAGGATATAGCTGCTGCTTTACACCCAACATGTTTTAGATGGCCTCAGATGTACCTTAAGTACTGAGCTGCCAGATTTATCATTTCTCTTTTGCAATGACTATAAAAGTCTGATGCCATTTTTTTTAGATATTTTCTTTATTTACATGTAAATCTCTTCTTTCCCAGTTTTTCCCTCCAAAAAACAAACAAACAAACAAAAACATCAAGAACAAACCCCTGTTGCCTCCCCACTCCCCATGCCTGCCACCCCACCCTCTCCCACTTATTGGCCCTGGCATTCCCCTATTGTGATAAAAACTGCATGGTATTGGTACAGTGACAGGCAGGTAGATCAATGGAACAGAATTGAAGATCCAGAAATGGTCACTTGATCTTTGTCAAAGGAGCTAAAGCCATCCAGTGGGAAAAAGACAGCATTTTCAACAGATGGTGCTGGCTCAACTGGCAGTTAACATGTAGAAAAATAGAAATCGATCTATTCCTTTCTGATGCCATTTTTAAGACATACATTCAGATCCTGTACTTCATGTGTCGTCTCTGCCATCATTTCTTCGCCTATGCCTCAATGACCTGACTAGGACCCCGTTTTTCCCGTGGGTTGAGGGAGGCCCAGATTGACCGGCCTGCAGCACCCCTGTAGGTGAATCACAGAAGAGACCTTTAGGATTTTGGAGCAAAACTCTACCATCATCTGCAGACAACTATTCTCCCTTTGAAAAACAGCTCTTGGCCTGCTATTGGGCCTTAGTGGAAACTGAATGTTTGACAATAGGACACCAAGTTACTATGAGACCTGAACTACCCATCATGAGCTGGGTGCTATCAGACCCTTCAAGTCATAAAGTAGGACGTGCACAGCAGCAGTCAATTATCAAATAGAAGTGATATATGTGATTAGGCCAGAGCAGATCCTGAGGGCACAAGCAAGTTACATGAAGTTGCTCAAATGCTATGGTTTCCACTCCTGTTACAATGCAATCTGCTGCCAAGCATGCACCTATAGCCTCATGGGGTGTTGCCTATGATCATCTGACTGAAGAAGAGAAGATTAGGACCTAGTTTACTGATGGCTCTGCACGTTATGCAGGCACCACCCAGAAGTGGATAGCTGCAGCATTACAACCGCTTCCCAGGACAAACCTGAAAGATACAGGTGAAGGAAAATCTTCACAGTAGGAAGAACTTTGGGCAGTACACATGGTATTACAGTTTGTTTGGAAGAAGAAATGGCCAGATGTACGATTGTTCACTGACTCATGAGCTGTAGTCAGTGGATTGACTGGATAGTCAGGGACCTGGAAAGATCACGATTTGAAAATTGGTAAGAAAGACATCTGGGGAAGAAGTATGTGGATAGATCTCTCCAAATGGGCAGAGGATGTGAAGATATTTGCATCCCATGTAAATGCTCACCAAAAGGTAACTTCATCTGAGGAGGAGTTCAATAATCAAGTGGATAAGATGACCCCTTCAGTGGACAGTCAGCATCTTTTCCCATTCATCCCTGTCATTGCTCAATGGGCACATGAACAAAGTGGTCATGGTGGCTGAGATGGAGGTTATGCTTGGGCTCAACAACATGGACTTCCACTCACCAAGGCTGACCTGGCTACAGCTGCTGCTGAATGCCAGATCTGCTAACAACAGAAACCAACACTGAGCCCCAGATATGGCACCATTCCTTGAGGTGACCAGCCAGCAACCTGGTGGCAGATTGACTACATTGGACTACTTCCTCCATGGAAAGGCATTTTGTTCTTACTGGAGTAGACACTTATTCTGGTTATGGATTTTCCTTTCCTGCACGAAATGCTTCTGCCCAAACCACCATCCGTGGACTCACCGAATGCCTTATCTATCATCATGGTATTGTTTCTGACCAAGGAATTCACTTCACAGCAAGAGAAGTGCGATAGTGGGCCCATGATCATGGAATCCACTGGTCTTATCATGTTCCCCATCATCCTGAAGTTGCTGGTCTGATAGAAAGATGGAATGGCCTGTTGAAGACACAGCTACAGCACCAATTAGGTGGGAACAGCATGGAGGGCTGGGGCAGAGTTCTTCAGAAGGCTGTATATGCTTTGAATCAGCGTCCAATATATGGTACGGTTTCCCCCATAGCCAGGATCCATGGGTCCAGGAATCAAGGGGTAGAAAAGGAAATAGTTCCACTCACTATCACTCCTATGATCCTCTAGGAAAATTTTTGCTTCCTGTCCCCACAAGTCTAGGTTCTGCTGGTCTAGAAGTTTTGGTTCCAGAGGATAGAGTGCTCCTACCAGGAGCCACAACAAACATTCCATTGAACTGGAAGCTCAGACTTCCCCCTAGTCATTATGGGCTTCTAATGCCCTTAAACTAACAGGCTAAGAAAGGAGTAACAGTGTGAGGAGGAGTGATAGATCCAGATTACCATGGAGAAATTAGATTGCCTCTTCACAATGGAGGTAAGCAGGATTATGTCTGGAGTGTAGGAGATCCCTTAGGGTATCTCTTAGTACTTCCATGTCCTGTGATTAAAGTCAATGGGAAATTACAACAGCCTAATCCAAGCAGGATGACAAATGATGCAGACCCATCAGGAATGAAGGTATGGGTCAACCCTCCAGGAAAAGAGCCAAGACCTGCTGAGGTGCTTGCTGAGGGGGAAGGAAATACAGAATGGGTAGAAGAGGAAGGTAGTTATAAATACCAGCTAAGGCCACGTAATCAGTTGCAGAAACAAGGATTATAAAGTAATATGAATGCTTCTGTCTTATTTTGTTAAGAATACATTTTTCTTTCTTCCAATTTCTTTAACAACAATTGGTATTTAAGTTGAGACACTAAAAGAATGTTCCCAAGGAACATTGCCCCATTGTAAATTTACAAATGCATTTGCAATTATATGAAGAATAGTTATATCATGATAGGTGTATTCATGATTTTGTTATTGTTTCATGTGGACATGAGATATTATTGGTGTCAAGTTGACAAGGGGTAGATTGTAGTAGCTATTCCTGGTTGACAACTTGACTATATCTGAAATGAAGTATAATTCAGAATTAGAAGACTTACCTGTGGCCCTAATCTGGAGGCTGAGAGATACAAGTTTCCCACCTGAATCTTGGCATGGAGATCTTGAGGCATAGTGGCTATGGATCCCAGAAGATTAAGATAGGAAGATCTATGAGTTCAAGGTCATCTGAGATTAAGGGTGTGGTGGCACACAGCTTTAATCTGGGCCACACCTTTTGCTGGAGACATTTATAAGGACATTAGAAGAAGGAAGGCTCGCTCTGCTTTGTCTGCTTGCCTTGTGGGACTGAGCAACTGCTAGATCCTTGGACTTCCATTCACAGCTGCTGCTGACCATTGTTGGGAATTGGACTACAGACTGTAAGTCATCAATAAATTCCTTTACTACATATAGACTACCATAAGTTCTGTGACTCTAGAGAACCCTGACTAGTACAATTACTGAAAATAATAATGAAGCAAACAAGAAAGATGTCTTTCCCGACAGGATTTTCTATGAACTTAAAGTTCTACATTGGGCAATTATGAGAGAAATATTTGAAAATAAGGTTTGAGTGAGTCAATAAAAATATGCTTGGATAGATAGCTCATCCATTAAATACTAGGTTCACAGTCAAGTTTATTTTTCACTATTATTATTTTAAAGTTATTTAAAAGACTCCTTGGATATAAAATAAAACTGTTCATCTCATATTATATAAAGTTGCAAATTACTCAATTATCCATAAATTCCTGATATTATTGATAATGTTGATGTGTGGTTTTTTTGTTTTGTTATGGTTTTTGTTTTTTTTCTGAAAATAGCTACTGTATACATTTTCTTTACTGGATTTTAAGCTTTAAATAGTTGAGAGAGTATTGTGTTGTAACTAACAAGCTGGAGTAATATTGAACTTTGGTTTAAGTAAATAAAAGTCATTTTGAATAATGAATACTATTAGCCACTACAAAATACAAAATACGTTTCAAGGGTTACTCTAATATGTTGACTAGTTTACTTTCAATTATATCCATTTAATTGTATTCAGGAATATGGCATCTATTTCTGTTCCTATTCACCCATTTAGGGTTAATAATTCCACTCACAATATTGATGTTATAGAGTAAGATAAATATTACCAGTTAGAGGTAATACTACTGATACATTTTTATAAAATGTACAATGAGCAGCCAAGTATGATAGTCCATGACTTTAATGTCAATACTCAGGGAGTAGCAACAGGTGGAGCTCTTGAGATTGAGACGAACTAACCTGATTAACCGCCCCTCTCTCTCTTTCTCTCTCTCTCTTTCCTATGATAAACATTAGCATGATTTTCATGATATCTGACCAAATAGTAGCTGCTCTTCCTTTTTCAGTCAAACACCCAAAACAATACGCAGAATGTTCCTTAAAGGTATATCAGTCAAGTGTAACCTGTTACTTGTTAAACATCTTTGGATCTTGGTTTGGATAAACATAATATGAGAAATAAGACAGTAGTGTTTCTTAAACCTCATTTTTAATGTAATATTTTAATTGGATACTTTATTTATATTTCAAATGTTATCCCCTTTCCTGGTTGGTTTCCTCTCTGCAAACCCCCATACCCTGCTTCGATTGGGGTACTTTCCAACTCACCTACCCACTCCTGCCTCACCACCCTAGCATTCCCCTACACTGGGGCATGAAGCCATCACAGGACCAAGGGCCTCCCCTCCCACTGATGCCAGATAAGACCACTTCAGATCCTTTCGTCCTTCCCCTAACCCTTCCATTGTGGTCTTGTCTTGGTCAGAGTTTCTATTCCTGCACAAACATCATGACCAAGAAGCATGTTGGGAAGGAAAGGGTTTATTCAGCTTACTTCCACATTGCTGTTTATCACCAAGGAAGTTAGGACTGGAACTCAAACAGGTCAGGAAGAAGGAGCTGATGCAGAGGTCATGGAGAGATGTTTCTTACTGGCTTGCTTCCCCTGGCTTGCTCAGCGTGCTCTCTTATAGAGCCCAAGACTTCCAGCCCAGGGATGGCACCACCCACAAGGGGCCCTACCCCCTTGATCACTAATTGAGAAAATGGCCCATAGCTGGACCTCATGGAGGTACTTCCCCAACTGAAGCTCCCGTCTGTGATAACTCCAGCCTGTGTCAAGTTGACACACAAAACTAGCCAGTACAGGTTCCTATGCTCAGTCTGTGGTTGGCTATGAACATTCACATCTGTATTGGTCAGGACCTGGCAGAGTCTCTCAGGAGACAGCTACATCAGACTTCTGTCAGCAAGCACTTGTTGGCATCCACAATACTGTCTGGGTTTGGTGTCTGTATGTGGGATAAATTCCCAGATGGGGCATTCTCTGAATAGTCTTTCCTTCAGACTTTGTTCCACTCTTTGTCTCTTTATTTCCTTTAGACAGGAGTAATTCTGGGTTGAAATTTTGGAGATGGGTAGCTGGCCCTCATCTCTCAACCAGAGAGTGTGGGTATACTTAACCTAGATATGGTCTCAACAGGTTCTTCCACCCCTTTGTGGGATATTTCAGCTAGTGTCACCCCTATGGGGTCCTGGGAGGCTCTTGCTTTCCTGGCATCTGGGACTTTCTGGTTGCTACCCCTAGTTCCCCATCCCCCATTGCTACACACTTCTGTTAAATATCCTGACCCTCTGTACATCTCCTCCATCTCCTCCGATACCTGATTTTTCCCCTCTTTTAATAGTTATTTCAGAAAGGTAGAAAAGTAAACAGACAGATAAAATAGGAAGGACTAAATGCTATGCAGCAAAATATCTAGAGTTTGATGAATGCAGACTTTGTATATTTTAAAAAGATGTCACAATGAAATAAACACACACAGACATACACTAAGAAGAATTTATGACACTGTAATCTATATTTTTGTGATTCTAAATTACTCATTCACAAGAGAAATATTAAATATTTTATTTTAAAGATATTACAAATATTCACATGTAAAGTAAAGCAATCTGGTTTATTATATTATGTTAATTTGAAAATAGATCAATTATACACAAACTCTGGCTACTACATTTGAGATTATATGTCTTATATTAACAATTATAATGTTTTCATCCTAAAATAACTAGTGTATAAATTTTACTGTTACCTAGATTTTGACATTTAAAGAGTAGATAGGCTATTTTTTGTATCAAGTTGAACTAAGAATTCATAATTTCTCTTCTTTTGAAGACCACTGATTTAATAATATATTCAATTTAATACCTATCATGGAAAACATAAACTTACCTACAGCATAAATATTTTTGTGCCATCTTAGAGAAGTATTTGTTTATGGAGAGCATGTTTGTATAGCATGTTTGTATTATTGCACCAACACATCCATGAGGTCATTGTTTAAAATATGATTTCTAGATGTGATATCTGTAAATTATCAATAAAAGATTTAGATTCAAAATAAAATGTTCTTCTCTTGACAGCAGTACTTGTCCTTTCTCCTCTCAAACCTCTTTGGGCTTACTGGAGTCTTCTGACCTTCTAATAACAAGTAATACTTTGAATTTCCTTATCAATAATGAATCTGAAAGACTTTCTCTTGCCAAGCATCAACTCTGATAGATCTCTGAAATTTTTATACACACTAAACAATTTAACACTGTCAACAGTATTGTAGATTTGGACATTGTAGGCACTCACAGCTACATGAATGGGGTTCCTGAGAGGAAAGCTGGGGTTTTGAATGGGAGGATGAACTTGTCAGACAGGCAGACTCAGTAAGTCAGCAGGTGGTAGCTCCTTGTAGGAAGCTGCAGAAGTATCAGGACTTCTAGGTTTGAAGGCTCCACCCTGGGTGGGCTAGCTGACTGTGGCAGAGCAAGGTCAGAATTAGCCTGCACCATGCTGGGGGGAGGGCACATGACATCTTGTCATTGTCATGTTAAAGGTAAAAATTTACAAACAAGAATAAAAAGCTAGAACCTTACAAAGATGGTACTACTTGAATACTTGAAAAGAGCTAAGCTTCAAGTTCTTGTTAGGAATAAGTAATCTTTACTACTCCACGATAACTACAGTAAAGTACTAGATTATCCAATTTCCATTGTGCTCTTAGACAAGAAATATTAGCTCAAACTGAATCTATTATACAAATGTCCCAAGCATAGTATTATTAAGTGGAACAAAATTATATAAGGCTTTTACCCAAAGACCATTTCAATGGTCCTTACAACAGAATTTGTAAGATTTCCAGCCTATAATAAGCTATGCAGATAGGGAAGTAAATTAAGGAAAACCCATTTTCTTACAGAATTATGAATATCAAAGTAATAGAAGCAATTAGGGCCAGTATGATAAAGGATGTGATTTCTTTTTAAAAGATGGATTATTGCCCTTTTAAATAATACTCAAGAAATATGATTTTTGTGGAGAATAGTATTATTAGTTATTTCAATCCTTCTATAAAATACCAAAAGAAAATGCCTATATTTCACAAAGTATATCTAGCTAAGAAAAATTCATAACTTTAACTCTTAAATTCAATTATTTGAATTTCAACGCTGGTTTCATTGAAAAAAAAAAAACTGGGAAGTCTGTGAAGGCTCATTCAACAGGTCAGAGTCTCAGAATCCTGCCTAGCAATGAGAGTGGCAGACATCACAGTGATTCTCAGTGTCTCTTCAGATTACATCAGTTCAATCATGTGATGTTACTAATGGGTGAGCAAAATCAAGCTGAGAGAGAGAGAGAGAGAGAGAGAGAGAGAGAGAGAGACAGAGACAGAGACAGAGAGAGGGAGGGAGGGAGGAACACCTGTGACCACAGATTTATTCAAATCTCTCTTATGGGATCATGTTCCTAAAAATATCTTCACCAACTTGAAATATCTTGAAAAGGTGCAAAAATCATTCACTATCATTACTATGCAGTACTTGAACGAAGATGTCTGAGATCAAAGATTCTCATCCACACTTAATACTGAATTAATTAAATTAAACCATTTTAGAATATATTTAAAAGTAAACAAAATTACTTAATAAGAATTTCCACTTGTTCCGTACATGTATAGCTGCCCTTAGAGTGACACCTTCCTCAATTATATGTTCATATTTGCAAGTGTAACTGTTTCTGTCTGCCAGGAATAACCATGATATCATGTTCTTTATTCACTATTGAAGTAAAAATATATTCTTCAAAATAACTAAAAAAATTAGATTTGACTTTCGAGTATATCTCTTAATTTTATATCTTTGGAGAGTTTCAAGATAAAGTCTAAAATGTTTTCTTGCAACAAGCAGGATTCATACTCTTTAAAGAAACTTTACTAATTTTTACTATGGCATGTATACATGCATATGAAAGCACACACATCATTGTATGGTGGAAGTCAGAAGACTTGAAGATGTTAGTTCTCTGTTTCCAGTCCGAAGGTCACTGGAATCATCATCAGCCTCGATAATGGTTCTCTTATTGAGTGAGCCATCTTACCATCCCAAGAATTATATTTTATATGAAATCTATCCTGTACTGTTACTCGCAAATATGTACTGATGCTCTAATTTAAAAAGAAATAAGGAAGAATTCTAATTTTGAGATAAAAAAAAACCTGTAAATAATTTCAAGATAATATTTCATCCTGTGGAATTCCTGCAGAGCTATAAAGGAAGATCAGATTACAGATATGAAATGATAGGAGTCCTTTTCTAACAGAAATAACTGGATGCTGTAGAGAAAGATATGCACTGTCAAGGTCACATGTGCTTTAACCTGCACAAGACAATGATATAGCATTCTCATCTTTCAACCTTGCCTTCTCTACAATTTTTTGTACAAGAGGTTTTTTTAAATATAAGCAAATATAGAACTCTTTAAAAGTGATTGTCTTGAAATACAAAATATGACTTTTGCATAAATTACTTGATTTTGAACATAGTGAGGTGGTAGTTTAAACTTACATTATAATGGATCCAAGTGAGAAGAGATTAAAATGTCTGTTGCCTACTAAGGTCAGAGGAAATCTAGGACAGCACTGGTAGCTTGGTTTGTGTGTGATTTATCAGTTGTATTACTAATTCTAACTTTAATAGTGTAATGAAAAATAAGCAATACACTCAAATTAATTTCCTAAATATTTGAAGAATCCATTCAACTATCTAGAAAATGTTAATTATCTAGCTAATAAAATAATAAACAATTATTATAAATACTGCCTGCCATTAGATAACTAGACTTTAGATATTTTTAAAACATTAACAGGTAAAAAACTTCTTTAACCTTTGAAAGGAAGTCTGAACAGAGTAACATCCATGCAAATATCTGTAAATATTGTCACTTCCAATAGAATACAAGTCTTTATGGCATGTTTTGTTTGTTTTTTACATAACAGAATTTAGACATCCTCTTAGATCACAGACTCAAAGCATTTTTACAATTTGCAAAATCAACATGATTTCAAATGAAGTTACAAAAGCAACTATGAATCAATAATACAAATATAACATAAAATTTATTTATAGTGATAGTTATGAAAATAATGCTGTCAGAAGATAGCTTTTCTTTAGACAGAAAAGGATGGGTAAAGAATCAAACATACTTGTGTCCTTTAGTAGAAGGAAAGCGAAGAAATAAATGCATTTATTTTCATTATTATTCATAACATTTTATTCTATAAAATGTTACTTTAGAAAATAACACAAAATAAATGGGACAAAAACTAAAAATACTTAAGATTTTATATAAGCATAAAAACAATAGTATAACTTACAGAAAACAATGGAGCTAGACCAAGTATTCATGAAAAAGAAGCCACTAATTACAAACTTTACATAAAAGTAACAACCTGAATGACAAAGTAACTCATATTTATATTTTCAATGTAAAATCACAATCATTTTGACAGTTTCTTAAAAAAGTTTAGTTTCTTAAAAAAAAAAAACAAAAACCTTATTTTAATAGGTGTGTAAAATGAATTAAAATTGTTAGTTTAACTACTAAGCAAAATAAAAAGAGACATTTAAAGACTATATTTTAGTTTTTAAGCCATATTTTTAGAACATCAGTTTGTTTTAAAGAGGCCTAGAGCTAAATATTCCATTTAATAGTAAATAGTTTACAGAACAAAGTGCCCCAAAGATCCTACAAATGATGATGAAGATTGCTATCAGTAGTTCTATTAATCAACATGATTTGAAACTGTGAGCAAGTCAGCATGGCAAAAAATACAAATAAGACTTGAAAGAAAAAGAAAAATAATGCATTCAAAGAGAACAGGTAAACTCGGAAAATGCCCAAGAAGATTCACAACACTATTAGAATGCCATATAATATATCCAAAGACATATTACATAAAAATTTACATATTTACATAAATGTGTTCCTCTAAATATCTAGTAAAACCTCAAGAAGTTTAGGTAGTCATGTTGGTGATGCTTCACAGTGTAGATCCTGACATTAGTGTGAGATACAACCTCATGGCAAATTGCTTGATCCTCTGGTTGGTACGGATCTTCCTGCCTTCTCTGTGATGTTTCCTGTGCTTTGGGTGAAGCAAACATTTTGCAGATATATCAACTGAGACTCAGCTTCATAAGTCTTCATTTTTATTTCCTGTAGTTTGCCCTGTCCCTGTCTGTTGCAAGGACAAGTTTCCTAGATGAAAGGTGAGAACTGCACTTATCTGTGGGCATAAGGACAGATATTTAGAATATAGGCAGGGATTATACTGGTGTGATAAAATGATAGTTGGAGATTCTCCCACCAAACTTTAGCCCTACAGAGAACTACAGTATAGAATGCTGAAAGTGTGAAGAATTATCAATGAGATTAAAATGTACTATTCTAGGGGAAGGTTTTGAAGGAGAAAAAGGAATTAGAACATTGTTTAATTATTTTGTAATCACAAAAAGTAAAAGAAATTTAAAAATTAATAAAAGTGCCTGAAAACTAAAAATTGAACATAATTCTATTTCCAAAAAGCTCTTTACTTTTTGTTTGTTATCTAGGTCTCATCAAAAGTATTTACTCTTGACTCCTTTTATTTTAATCTCTGAGTATTTAAATGTCTTTTCTTCTGTCTTTATGCTTTAAAAGAGTGTTTAGAGTAGCATTCTAACACTCCAACAAGCCAAGCATATTGAAGGATAATGATAAATAAAGTAGACACTGGCGCTCTTTTCTAGATCACTTAAGTATGTTTATTATTATTATTTTCACATTTTAATATATGCTATATATCTAAGGTAGGTTTCCCCTTAATTTCATTTTTATTGATACCATATATAAATTACCCTTGAGTTGACCAAGGTGTGTGAGTGTGTGCGTGTGTGTGTGTGTGTGTGTGTGTGTGTGTGTGAGTGTGTGTGTAATAGCAGTTTCCTCTGTGATCTCCATATTCTACTAAAGATTCAAATGAAAGACTTTACCTTAACATAGCATTTCTAATTCTGTCTGAGTTTGAGTTTCTGCACTTTGATATGGATTGCCTCTTTTGATATTTTATGCTCCATTGTAAATTTGGGAGATTATTTGTGACTAAATTTCCATTAGCATATGTTTAGATGTTTCAAACCCATTAAATTAGAGGGTCTCCAACAGACTTGAGCATGGCAAAATGACACTAGCAGGCCTTGATCTTCCCCCATTACCTCTTTCATGTGAATATTTTCTAAAGCTAGCCAACAAAGTCTATTTCCCTATTTGGCCACTGCTTCCTTGTGAGGGTGACTGCAGAGATATACCTTTCAAAGTATTGAAGTCTAGCAATCAAGTGTCCCATCTTCCTAATTGTCCTAATTAACATGACCAATCAAAATACACTAATTCATCCAAACACAGAGTTTCATCTTTTACCATTATAAATCACCATTTGCCTATGGGCTCTGTCTTCTCTGTAACCAGAGGCAGTTCTTTGTCCCTCTTAGGAAAATTCACCTTCCCCTCTCCTTTGTTCCTTTTCCCCTTCCCTCCTGTATCCCCCCTTTGTTTCTTATTTCTTGCCCTTTTTCATCCTAAGGCAAATGAATCTTCTCTGTGCTGAGAATTTTTGTTCTTGATGTGTCTTGTGCCCAATACTTATACTTTCTTTCTCTGTCAGTGAGCTTCTCTGTGCCATGTAGATACTTTCATGCCAATCAACTGACCAGTGTCGATTGGCTGTAGGTGGATGTAAATTATTACCAATTCTGCATTCATTAACTGTTATCTTTGAAAATCATTCTTGACTTCCTTTCTTCCTTCTCTGTGTTTTTATTTTGGTTTTCTCTATTAACTCCTTTGTGTATTATTAATTTTTTTAACACAAAGCTGGTAATTTGTTTTCCTATAAGTTATACGTTTTGTGGATAACTTGGTAAATCATGACATTTTCCAGGTTCGGGACCATAGAAAATATAGGGATTAGAATATAGTACATTAAAGCATAGGCTCCATGTCTTAACAAATTCTTAAAATTACACTGACTATGTGGAAAATATAATTCAAGATTTAAATGGATATGTGGTGAACATAAAGGAAGGGATTCCCAATGCAGTAGGTGGTAACCCAGTGCTTAGATATAGTGTTTGGCAGAGTATAAATCTGTGAAATCTAATAGTACAAGGAGGATAGTATGTATTCCATACATAAATTCAGCTTGAGTACCAATGAATAAGGAAGACATTAGTTAATTTTTCTTATTGCTGAAACAAAATACTAACAAAAGCAACAGTGTATTAAACTGACTCACCATATGAAAGGACTGCATATAATACATCAGGAACGTTATGGTGACAGCACAATAGAAAACTGGTCCTCAGCTTGCATTCCCTTGTCCTTTACTTTTCATTCAGAGAACAGAGCTCAGGACCACCCTAAATCTAATGTGAGTCCTTCCTCCTCTGTTAAACTTCTATGGAAAGACCCTCACAAACTCACTCAACCTACTATGTTCTGAAGATTCTGATGAACATTCATTCCATCTTGATTATGTTTTCTGAGAAAACATTGAGGATCATAGATAGGTAGGAAAGTAGCAAGAAAATAGTTAATGAGTTTAACAATTGTTATATACAGTGTCTTTTGTTCTCAAATTTCTCTTTTAAAAAAGTGTTTTCATTTTTTTCTTATATGGATTTTGTTTATATTTAATTTATTTGTCACAGGAAAGGGGAGTAACTGATTTTCTTAAGCTGTTAACTATAGTAAATATTGTGAGCTGATCCTTGGAATAAAATATTACCCAGAGTGCCACCTCACTACATGAGTTATTATTGGAGTGTTGTGAAAGACTGAGTATTTCACCTTGATCATGTTCCCACAGTTGGTGAACTATTTTCCAAGAATTAGCTCCTGCAGGTATGGTTAGGAATGAAAAATATTAGCTTCCATATCATCATGTGGTAGAAACTCTTATTTTATTGAGTAAAATTCTGAAAGACCCTTTTCAACCATAGCCATTTTATATATTACCTGTGACTGGTGTTTTGATTGCTATATTTATTTAGACCAATTTTCCATATTCTAATTTATTTCTAAATTATTTTGGGGATTTATTATTGGTAATCAAGAAAAAAATATCTGCTAATAATCTTACTGTATCTTTAAGAAAGTCACCTTGTCTCTGTATAGTTTATTGATTTTGTTTGTTTATTTATTTGTGTGGCTGAGTATGTCTATGTGTATCTATGTTTTTATGTGTAGTTTTAATACATATATATACATTAACATCATAAAGAACTATGTTCACATAGATATTGGTCACTTTCACCATAGATAATATTAATTTAACCAACAGAAGTATATACTGAGATATTTTACAAACTATGTAGTAACTATTTTTTCCAGTTATACAGTTCCATCATATAATCAAAAATATTTAACAGATCCGTCTACTGATCACTGATTGTCAATCACTATGAAAATCATTGTTATTGTCACTTCAAAATTAGAATTTGAGAATGTTATGCACACTTTTCATAATAGCTACATACAACCTGAATATATTTTTGAAAGGCCCTCTTTCAATTTGCATTTATCCATATGGTCAACTGTTTAAATTCAGTATTATTTATATAATATTTTCCTCTTTCAATAGTAATACTAAAAAGACTCTTGATAAATATTTTCAGGAACAATGTATTGACACCACAGGACAAAATAATATTTTTAATTGTCATTATACAAATTTTTTCTTTATTTTTAGTTTTTATTTATGTTTACTTATATTATTTTTTCTTTACAGTTTTTAGACTTTGAAAAAGTTTTTAAATTGCCTAATAATGGCTCTAGGGAGTAACCATTTAGCTTCTTCATTCTACTATGAATAGTGGGGACAGATTAGAGTTAGAAAGAAAAAGAGAAAGAGACAGAGAGAGATTCTACCTCTATATGAGAAGCTAAAAGTGAATGTTTAAAATGTTTGGTAAGAATTTCATACATTGTGCTTTAATAGAATTTATACCTTCTCCTACTTCCATAGCACCATATAATATATTTTTGTGCACTGTAGGCTTAGATTATATTCCCAAGTTATTCCAAGTTTTAAACTACTGATTCCTCCTTTTAATGCTTAATGAACATTACTGTTTACATTTCTAAATCTCTAACTATTTAAGCCAGTAAAGGAATATTGTATGATATTCTTTCTAACATTTTCTTCTATTAATTAGGATATTATTATAATGGGTAAATATCTATGTTATTGTTTCATGTTCAAGCATTAAATTTACATTAACAAATAAAAGGTTGATTTGTTTGTTGAGTATTTCTATCATAATGTTAAATAATTTACATCTATTATAGATCCTTCAACTTCTTGAATATCTTTCAGCTTTCAGAAATCATGTTTGTAGAAATGATCAATAATTTTTAGACTGAAATATTATTTTAATGATCAAAATCCCAAGGAGTTAAATTACTTTAACAGTGTAAAGCACATTCAACAACACATTTCTCCTCATCAAATAGAAACAACAACAATAACAGAATCAGAGACTGTCAAACTATGCCCCTATATAATCCTCTTTGGTTTTTTTTTGAATGCTTGTTTTGGATAATGCTATTATATATTACCAAGAGGAAAGTAAAGAAAAGCTAGAAAGAAAATGCAAGAGACAGATATGGGAGGGCTGCTGGTTCTTACCACACTAGCCATGAGTGAATATTCTCCGTATAATTTAAAGGCAGGCAACATGACCAATTTCAGGAAGTTAAACAATGACTAAACATGTCTATGTGATAAATTTATGGTACACAATATCTACATTTGACTAAGGCAATTTCCTTCAGGATTGGACAGTCTTTCAAGGACTTACACATAAGCGGAGGAACTCGGCAGGACATAATGCATTTTTACTTAAAAACAAAGATAGATGTTTGCAGATTCATTTGTGATTAATCACAAGCAAGGAGATAGCCAAACTTGACTCTTAATGTGATCCCAATATATCCTCCTTTTTATCTATATAAGTCAAAGCTGTCTCAGCTATTGATGCAGAAAGTCTTAGGTGTCTCTTTAAGAAGTGTAGACCTTACCTGTCATCCATACATGAATCCTAGCATTAATGGTCTATCTTAGGTTGGTCCACCCCTGAAATAATCTTGCCAGTCTTTTTGGCATGCTATAAGAGCCATGCATTCTATCAGTCACAGAGCAGAAAGTTGTGCCTATCTTAGGTTGCCATCCAAGAACACAACTCTTTATTTTATTATATATTTTCTTTATTTATATTTCAAATGATATCACATTTCTTGGTTACCCCTCTTGGAAAAAAAACCCTATTCTCTGTTAGGAACCATGAGAGCCCTGAGATAAACATCTTGCCCCAGATAATTGAGAACCCTCAGATTAACATCCTGCCTGACAATCACAAGGATCCGGCTTGGCCCTGAGAAAAGAACATTCACAGAAATCCACCCCCTCCCCACCTGTCACCCTGGAGCTCAACCCCAGAAGATTTTGTAACCTTCCATCTCCCTCCTTCCTCTTTCCCTCCCCTCCAAGATTTTTGCTTTAAATATGCTCAGCTCCACTAAGTAAATGATTCTTGACAAGCAATGCTTCCTTGAGTCCTGTCTTCTCTCTCGCCCATTCTTTATTCACAGGTTGTGACCCTCCTCGTTCCCCCGAATAACTTGACCTGCAGGCCAGGTCAATTCTCTCACCCCTCCCTCTGTTCACCAACCCACCCTCTCTCTCCTGCTTCCTGCCCCTGGCATTTCCTTACACCAGGGCATAGACCCTTCACAGGACCAAGGGCCTCTCCTCCCATTGATGACTGACTAGGCCATCCTCTGCTACATATGCAGCTAGAGCCATGAGTCCCACCATGTGTACTCTTTGGTTGGTGGTTCAGTCCCTGAGAGCTCTGAGGGTACTAGTTAGTTCATATTGTTGTTCCTCCTATGGAGCTGCAAACCCTTCATCTCCTTGGGTCCCTTTTCTAGCTCCTTCATTGGAGACCCTGTTTTTAGTCCAATGGATTACTTTGAGCCTCTACTTCTGTATTAGTCAGACACTGGCAGAGACTCCCAGGAGACAGCTATATCAAGTTCCTGTTATCCAGTACTTGCTAGCATCCACAATAGTGTCTGGGTTTGGTGATTGTATATGGGAAGGATTCCCAGGTAGAGAAATCTCTTGATTGTCTTTCCTTCAGTCTCTGCTCCATACTTTGTCTCTGCATCTCCTTCCGTGGATATTTTGTTCCCCTTTCTATGAAGGATTGAAGTATCCACACTTCAGTTTTCCTTCTTCTTGCGTTTCTTGTGGTTTATGGATTGTATTTTGGGTATTCCAAGCTTCTGGGCTAATGTCCACTTATCAGTGAGTGCATACCATGTGTGTTCTTTTGAGATTGGATGATATTCTCCAGATCCATCCATTTCCCTAAGAATTTCATAAATTCATTTTTTAATAGCTGAGTTTTTAATAGCTCCATTGTGTAAATGTACCACATTTTCTGTAAGGAACATATGGGTTCTTTCCAGCTTCTGGCTACTATAAATAACGCTGCCATGAACATAGTGGAGCATGTGTCCTTATTACATGTTGGAGCATACCCACAGAAAAACACAAAATTTACCTGTCATTGACATGTGAATAATCTTGTATTCATAGCCTGTCTTAGGTTGAGAAGGTTTTTAAGATTATCTTATCTGTCATTGACTACCAACTTCTACTAGGGAAGACATTGGAACTTGAATTTACATAACTCTACTCTGACATCTATAAAAGCTCAAATGATTCCTTTCAAAAGCAAATATAATAGACATACCATAAAAAGATCATAAAGTCAAGTCCTGCTATGTGCAATAAGAGAGATGTAAATAAGAATTATGAAGGAAAAATGGCCTGTAACTTTTGGAGAATATAATTTACAATGCTAGCAGTGTCAAAAGACAAAGGTTTCACATTTCTTAAGTTTACTACCACTTTATACATGGCTAACAAATCTAAGAAAGTATTAGTATTATGTCAAATACCTTGAAGGTGCCCTTTTACTCTGCTTCAATTATACTGACTCTCATTATACATTTTTGAAGTAACACAAATCCATAGATGTTGAGCATGACATTCCAATTGGCTTCTGCCTGTCATCCCTTTGACCTCATCTCCCATGAACTGCACTATATCTCATAATGCATCAATTTTGCATTCTAGCTGACTATTCAAATGTTCTTTTATGCTCAGGGCATAGATTACACTTTCAAAGATGATTAACAAAAATACCTGTTTATTCATTTGATGCTAAAGCTAATGTAGAAGTAGTAGTACTGGCTATAAGAGTTATGAGAGCAACAATACCAGCAGTGATCAGCCCAACTATACATTTGCTCCTTGCCAGAGCTTGATATAATTCTTCCAGTATTTGTAAGACTTTTTCAGAATAGGGTTCTGAAACCTTAACTGGAAGCATAGCACATCAAGGTTTATGAAGTACCATTACATAGATTCCTTGCACAATGCCAATATACAATTAATCAAATTACAGTCATAGCAAATTACATTGAATCTTGACCCACACAATTACTAAAAGTAAAATAGTCACAAGTTACATTAAACAATTTTCCAGACATAGAAACATTTATTTGCCCAATTATTAGCACATGAGGCTAGGGTACACAAGCCATTACAAAATCTGACAGGAACATAGGGTTGTTTTCAGTGTGTCCCAGGGGGCCTTCCTTTTTGATCTAACTAGAGTATGACAATTGATGTATCTCTCTTCAGTATCTACTTTTTGCTGACATTAGTATCTTATAAAGTGGTCCAGGAAGGCTAAAATGCTAGGCGAAGTTGGAGCACTGAGGCATTTATCAAAAGCATCTAATTAGCTGATCCAGATCTAAGATGGGGCAATTACATCAACTAGACTTGTTAACATCAACTTTCAGCCAGTTCAGAGTTCACAAACTCCACAGGTGATCCCAATGGAGTCTGTCAGCAAGATGAAAATCTGTTGAGACAAATGTAGACTAGGCACAGAAATTAAAATTGTCTAGCAGTTGGGGAAGATAAGAAATGCCAAGACCAAGGGAAAAATTCCATTTTCAAAAACAGGCAGATGTACTTATCTGGAGTTCATTTGATATGTAACAGACAGAGTCAATTCTTAGGACTCTTTGTTTCCTGAAACTTATGTGGACTTTAGTTTACAAAAGGGTGTATATTAGTATTTACCATTATATTAAATCCATATTTTAGAAATACAGTTAACAGGTGTTTATTAGACAACAAGAATAGACTCATGGCTTTGAGATCTGGTAAAAGTTATAAGTTTGGTCTAAAAAGCACAGAATGTTTATTTTTCAATATAGAGTGTCAAATACACAGATTGAAGAGAGATGGTTTTATCATGATGAGAATGATCCTTAAGTTTATATTCAGAAGACAACCAAATGGAAATTAAACTCTTGAGTTTCTGAATGAATTGTGAAATGCCAACGTACCATTAGCTTATCAGAACTTCATTGATCAGTTAAAATTCTGAACTTTGAAATAATAGCATATGGGGGAATATACAATATTTCTGTTTTTCAGTTTATTATTATTTTTTTAAATTTATTTATTGATTGATTTTTTTACACTCCAGATTTTATCCACACCCCCTGGTCTACACATCAACTGCTCCCACATCCCATACCTCCTTCGCAACCCCCTGTCTCCATGAGGATGTTCCCATCCTCTTCCTCCCACCCCACCTGACCTCTAAACTCTTTGGGGCCTCCAATCTCCTGAGGGTTAAATGCATCATCTCTGATTGAATACAGACCCAGCAGTCCTCTGTTGTATATGTTTGTGGTTCTCACATCAGCAGTTATATGCTGCCTGGTTGGTGGTCCAGTGTTTGAGAGATATTGGCAGTCCAGATTAATTGAGACTGCTAGTCCTCCTACAGGGTTGTCCTCCTCCTCAGTTTCTTTCAGCCTTTCCCTAATTCAACCACAGTGGTCAGCAGCTTCTGTCCATTGGTTGGGTGCAAGTATCTGAATCTGATTCTTTCAGCTGCTTGTTGGGTCTTCCAGAGTGTAGTTGGAAGGGATGTTAGGTCTGTTTTTATGAGTGCGCCATACCCTCAGTAATAGTGCCAGGCCTTGGGACCTCTCCTTGACTTGGATCCCACTTTGGGCCTGTCACTGGACTTTTTTTCCCTCTGGATTATCTACATTTCCATCCCTGTAGTTCTTTCAGAAAGGAACAATTATGGCTGAGAGTTTTGACTCTGGGATGGCAACCTCCTGCCTCATTTGATGCACTGCCTTCCTGCTGGAGATGGGCTCTATAAGTTCTCTCTTCCTATTCTCAGGCATTTCATCTAATATTATTTTTATACCTTAAATCATGTCTTATATGTCTATAACTTGCATTTATATACTTTAACATTTGTAACTTGCATCTACCAACTTTAAACATCTTCTATCTGAAGCATTTTTATTTCTAAATCCTCATCATCCAAGTTCTTTTACATGTTCTAACCTTTGTCACTTGCATTTATCAATCTCAAACATTTTCCATAAACATTTTTTCTTAGACCTTAACCTGTTGGATGGGATAACAACTCACCTGAGCCAGACCTCAGGAGTCCCTAGTGCTGTCTGCCATGGCACTCTGCTTTACTTCCTGTTCCATGTTACTTCTTCCCATCCTGAGAGAGGAGAGGCAGGGGTAAGTTCCATTAGCTGGTCACTCAACTCCTCCATGCACATACATAATTCTCCCTATACCCTGCTTCCATTGTCTCTGCAGTGGAAATGGAGCTTAGTTTCATTTTCCTTCTCTGAAACCCATTTCTCTCTCTCAGTCCTAATCAAGTTCAAAAGACAAAAAGTATCTACTGGCACTTTACTTAGCCTGTGCACATCATACTACCCTTGATGTCATTCTCTAACCTTCTTCAAGTCGCTAAATTTATTGTATCTTCCTCAGAAAACCAAGGACAAATGTTCTTTACAAAACCTAAAAAAGCTATGTAATTTCTGTTGCCCTACTTTAAGCAACTGTACAAAAAGCATACAGCTGTTTCCATTCCATCTCCCCTTTATGTCTTTTGCTTTTTTTTTCTGAGCTCCCTTATTGTTATTATTTTTTGAGTTCTCTTACTTTTTTCTTAGCTACCTTATCTATGTTTTCCTATGTCTTTTACTCACCTCACTGAGCTCCCTTTTACCCATGGATCTCCCATTCGTTTTCTGAGCACTCACTTTTTCCTACATATCCTTCATCTTTTCCTCTGTAGTTGAGCCTTACTTCAGGCACCATTATGCCTGAGCCTACTGGTACAGTCCAGGGGAAAATCATGACAGGGAGTGAGGATAGTTATTGGAAAGGGAAAGATGTAAAAGACAGATATGGGAGGGCTGCTGGTCAATACCATGCCAGACTGGCGTGCATTTTCTCATTGTCTTTTAAAGGCAAGCAACAAATAGCATGACCAATTCCAGGAAGTTAAACAATGACTACAAATGCCGACTTAGCAAGTTTATGGTGTACAGTATCTATGTTTGATTAAGTCTATTTTCTTTAGGCTTGGTCAGTCTCCAAGGACTTAAACATAAGCAGAGAAAACAGGATATAACATGCACATTATAATTAGAAACAAAGACAGATGTTGTCAGACTCATCATGATTAATCACAAGCAAGAAGTCAGCCAAAGTTAACTCCAGATATGTCCTGTACATTAGAAAATTATTGAATTTTGGGGAGAGTACACCTTTATTTGCTATTTTCATAATTTGCAAATGAATTTGATGTTTTTCAGACAATAAGTATATTTCTGCAACAAAATTATTTTTGCTTATTCTCTGGCACTAAGTTAATTATCAAAACACAATGTTTGTTAGAAATCTGTTCAAAATATGAAGAGAAATTTTGAGCTTTCACTTGAAAATTGAAAGAGTAAATGGCAAGTCTTCATTTTTCAGACAGAACAATGAATCCCATGTGCCTTTCATAATTGATTTAGACAATTGTCATTGATAAATGGAATTAGATCTGTAGTCAATATAACAGATATTTACCCAATTTTTAAACAAGTTTATAACTTATAGGTTTTCTTTGCAAGAGACATTCCAATCTACAAACAAGTTCCTGCTCAGAAGACTTTGATGGAAGTAGAAATATCTTAGAAAACCATATAGAGTGTATCAGAGCAACCCAGTTTTGAAGGACAAAGGAAGAGACAATACCTTACTTCACTTTTTAGTCTGGTTCTTTCTCTCATGCAATTATTTCAAAATATCCTTTTAGAGTTTTCTTATATTTCTAAGTAACACAGAAACAGCACTTTAGTATATATGGAAACTCAATGTTATCAGGACCATTATGGTTCCTGCCAAAGGACTTACATATTAATTTTTTTCCTCTTCTCAGTGATGAATAGAAATTTGTTTGATACTCTGAAGTAAATTAACCTCTTTTGTTTATAAGGAAAAGTAAAAAGCACATGTATATTGAAATAAAATAAAGGGATGTTGATTTGGAAAAATAATTATAACAATTTGAATCCTACTTTTGACATTTAAAACTATTTTCAGAAAACAAAATCTATTCCTCACTTTTAATTTCTTCAAACAGAAATTGAAATAAATAGTACTGAAAACTACATTGTCTATCAAAGAAATTTACCTGCTATAAAACATTGAATGGAATGCCAAGAAAAACATATGTTATAATTTTTGTTAGTGACATCATTTTTTTAAGGATTATAATTATTATGTGACCTCACAAGATACATTTATTAGAGTCAATATAAACTTTTTAATAGTTCAGTTGCTTTATTTTGAATAGAGAAACATTGTATTAAGAATGACAAAAAATGTTTACAATTAGACATATATGTTTCTCAGCAAAATATATTCTTAAACATATTTTAGTGGCATTGATAGGCCTTTTAACTTATTCTAAAATGTCTGATAATTTTGCTTAGTAATTTATGAAGAAGCAATTCATAAATTGCATCATTTTATGACTATAAATATTTTAAGATAATTATTAAGATAACTAACTGGAATATAGTCAACTTGACAGTGAAACATATGTAATAGAGATCTTTGTGAAGTCAGGTAAAGAAACATACTGTAAAAGAAAATCTCACATATTTTAGACAAGTTTTGAGAAATAATGTTTAATATTTAAGAACCTAAAATGATTGTACCATTCTACATTTTTGTAATAAATACATTTGTGAATATTATACTTTCTCATTAAAAAGATTAAAAATGTTTTTTGAGACAGGATTGTTAAATTCGTGGCAATGACTAATTAGCCACCTTTTG
This sequence comes from Mastomys coucha, assembly GCF_008632895.1. NCBI lineage: Eukaryota > Metazoa > Chordata > Mammalia > Rodentia > Muridae > Mastomys > Mastomys coucha. The sequence goes on from NW_022196894.1 coordinate 77,975,432, forward strand.
AGAAATCCCCTGGATATAGGAAGTTTCTAATTCCATTTGATTTTTTTTCAGGCACAAATCATTTAGATTGCTTCCTTTTTGCACATAGCTAAAAATATAATTAAAATAGATCATTAGAGAAAAGTAATTACAGAGTTCTTTCAGTCCTTGAATATCATTAAAGATTATACATTTAAGTCTAACTTAGCCTTGAATGCATAGCAGTGAGCAAAAGCTGTCCTGAATTGTAAAACTAGGAAGGGCCTTTTTTTTCATTTATGCTCAGTATGATTTCATGAAAAGCATTATTAATTTGCAAATTTTATTTTCTATTTTGTTCTCTCTGTTTTTATTTTTTAAACAGTGTTTTTTCATATAGGGTAGGTGCTGGTCTAGAACTCAATTTGTCGATCTGGCTGGTCAAGAACTCACAAAGATGTACTTCCTTCTGAGTAATGACACTAAAAGCATAGGCACCAAGCCCACCCTATTTATCTTTTATGGGAAAATATAGAATTTTTTATATAATCTGAAAATACTTTTAAAACATCAAGTTATTGACTTTTCTTTAATGGAAGTGTTCATACACATATGATTCCAACTCAGTTGTCATAATCAAGCTATATTAATTATAATTAAATCAAAGATCCTAGCCAGCTGCCCATGGTTGGGAAGCTCATGGAACCCAAAGGAGAACTTCCTACTTAAATTTTCCTAAATCATTAAAATTTCTACTACATTTAAATTATTTTCTTTGTATATACAGATAAATGTTGCTCCCCCTCCTCAAAGATGCTTCTTCATTTTGTAGAAGTTAGACATTATTACAACAAATTATAATTGGTGAAAATACACAGACCAACTCTATATGTGGTGTTCATCTCCAATTAATATATCTACAGCATAAGTCATATACCAAATGCTCAGAGAATATCACCGAAGGCATCTTGAACAACAAGAATGCTGTAAAAATCCAGAAGACAAGCATATCCATTTTTTGTCTATTTTACATGTGGCACATTTTACATGTGGCACATAATTTTACCTATGTAATCTCAAAAATATATTTACCTAAACAAGACTTGCACAATGGTCACATTAGTTGATATGCCAAGAAGTTTTGGTGTAAAATCTCAAAATACCTACTTGTAGTTGAAGTGCTACATGTGATTAATGTCTACTGCAAGACATTAATTTTGTCTCTTCCAGGTATAAAATCATTTACCAGTTATCCACTCCAAGAAGTTAGCCTAAATACATATATGTATTAAATATTCTTTCTCTGTCTTTCTGACATTGTCTCTATGTACATATATAGCTATAGACATTGATATATGTATATGTATATACATATATGATACATTATAGAGACAGAGGTAGATTATATGTACATATCATGGATATTCATATAGATGATATAGATCATATAGATAATATAGGTAGATATAAATATACATTCAGGTATAAATACAGATATAGATATTGATAATTATATAGATATAGAGATGATAGAGATAGGGATAGAGAGATAATGAGACAGATAAAGATGATGTAGATATGATATGGATAGGGAGAAAGCGATATCAGTAGAGGCAGAGATAGGGTAATAGAGATATAGACAAAAATTATACACACATATATATACATATATATAAAACAATAAGTCTGGGAACATATATGGAATTAAAGAAAATTAATACATGAACTGGAAAAGAGATAAAAAAGGCCATGAAGGGCCCTAGAGTAGGAGCCAGGAAATGATGTATGTGTACCATGTATATTCATGTATACTCATGTATAAAATTCTCCAAAAGAAATTAAAAAATAAAAAATGCTAGAATTTAAAAAAAGTTGTAGAATTCTGCAGCAACTAGATTCTTTTAGATAAGACATCCATAAGCAGGTTGACTTCACCCTATTTTTACCCAAATCACTTATGATAATCATTTTCATAAGCAAATATACCCAGTTTAGAACTGATTATAATATGAATTTTATGATTACTTTATGTATAATCCTCTGATGCTCATCTTTTACTCCCATAAACATTGACATATGCTTTCTTTCATATAGGTGCCCAAAGCCAACCAGAAAACAATTTATTATTTAATTCAGTCTTTTATGTTTGATAGAAAAATTAAAAAAATATTTATGAAAAAGTAAGTTGTAAGTTGTATTAAAAAGTATTGTAAAACAAGATTTATTTTATCTATTATAGTATTATATTCTCCAAAATTAGTTTCTAATGATTTACAGTACAGAATTTCACAATACAAAAAAACTTGTAATTCAAAATTGAGAAATTAGGCTGAATAAAATAATTTTTAAGCTTTCATTATTTAATTAATTTTTAAGTTTAAACTATTTAGTTAAACATAAACTTATAGTAAGTTTGAAGTTAATATTCAGGGAGAAAAAAGATTTTTTTTTTTTAATTTATGAAGTGAACAAGCATTTGTTCTGTGAAATATCAGAACACTGAGTACATGCCATCTGAGGAGATGAAAAGAGATAAATGAAAGGTGTGTGTGTGTATGTGTGTATGTGTGTGTGCAGAAACATTCATTTTGGTATAAAAGTTGTATAAAGAACCACTGTACATGCTAAAATTTATCTTCTCCCTACAATAATGTTGGAAATATCCCCTACGAAGATAGATGATCATTCAGTTAATCCGTACTACAGACAACTTACCTTTGGGCTTTCTTCTAGAGAAAAGTGGGCATCTCAGTGATAAAGGTATCACTTAGCACACATACAAAATAATATATGTTTATCTATGGCTTACCAGCAATGTTTGGATTACATTTCAAAAATATGAAGCCAATATATCATTTCATGTACTTGACAATAGAAGCAAGTTATTTTTCTTAAGCATTTTTAAATTCTGGTGTAATTATTCTATATTAACATAAAGAAGTATAATTTTAATGAGATGACGTCTATTCAGAGAAAATATGGTAATATGATTTCATTATACAATTTCCCAATTTTATATGCATGTTAAATATGACCATATAAACACAAGTATATATGTTTGTGTGTATGCTATATACCAATTTGCTTGAATTAAATTATTAGCCATATTTTCTATATTCATATTTGTGGAAGATGACATGTTAAATTCATCATTATTTTTAAATACTATTGATAATATTTTATATTTGAACATTTGGTATAGTAAATAAAATCATGTTAATGATGTTTTTTCCATAAATGTATATTACTTGGGAATATCATATCCCCTTCAGTTCATACAAAAATACTGATGTTCTTACAGCCATTGAAATAATAAATCAAAACTTATTTTAAGGTGCAATTTTCCAATCATCACCCCATCATTAGCGGGGCCTGTAATTATATAACGAAAATAATGGATTTATTCACATTTCATTACTAAGAATCTGTAGTAACACTGGGATTAATATAAAAAAAGAATAATCATCATATCAGGACATAGTGAACATTAGTTATACATTCCCTATTTTCCAAGTTAATTAGAAAATTGCAACAAAAATCTAATAGGAAATCCATAAAATGAGCCTCACCCATTAAAAAAAATGAAGAAAATATTTCAAGGATTAATGAGAAAAAAAATTCCTTTTGACCTGAGGATAAATTCTGCCAGATATATTATGCCTCTTAAACTAAATATTTATTGTAAAATATGAGTTAATATAAAATAAAAAAATCATTATTAATCAGGAAAAATCAATAGTGTAGCTATGAATATGAAAAAAATAGTACTAAAACAAATTTTCCCTGAAATTTAATAAGATGCAAGGAAACCAAAAATTTGAAGCAGTGGCTTCACCCGATATTTCAAGCACTTATATTTGAAAAATACTAATATTTCAAATTTTCAGTCTTATCAGTTGAAATTTGAGCATATATTTTAAGTGAAACACAAATGCGGGCAAAGATGTGACATAACTCTACAGTGTAATTGCTAAAGTGGTGATAGTAGACAAATCATCAAAGACAGCACAGAAATGAAGGAACAGATGGCAAAAATAATTATTCAGTCACACCCAGTTTCACAGAGTTATAGAAAATAATTTCATGCTAGTAAAGGAAGCATTCGGAGAAAAAAAAAGGGAAGGGAAAATTACTGAAATTATGTTATAGTTTCAAAATATAGATGGAACATTTTTTTAAAGGCTCTAAAGGATATAGAAAATAAAGAGAAGAGCAGAAAAGGACCTATGACATCACATGTTTCAGGAAATCAGGAGAAATGAAAATATCAATGGGCACAGAATGATGCCACCGTAGAGACATGACAGGATTTTAACCTAGAAGAAGGGAATTCAATAACTTAATTCCAAAAAGTAACATCATAGGTCTGGAAGGTGACTTGAGTTATATTTTAGTATGATAAATAGTTACTAAAATATTGCTTAACTATTTTATTCATACTATTAGTTGTTTTTATTATTAGAGAACAGAGATAAATCGTAATATATAAATGATGGTACAGAAAAGTATAATTAAATAATGTTTACTCAGGTGATGTAGGATATTTTAGTATATTAAAATGAAGCATTGCTTAGACTAAACATAATTTACATTTTTATGCATTAAAAATTGGGGAAAATCATGATTTTCTTTTGTTTGGAAGAAGGAAAACAAGAAAAATATACACTGATATCTGAACACAAGTTCTTCTGTATATTTACTTTATTCTTTTTTTATTAGATGTTTTCTTTATTTACAATATCTCCTTTATCAGGTTCCCCTCCAAAAAAAAAGGAAAGAAAGAAAAATAAAATAAAATAAAATAAAAAAAACAAAAACTAAAACAATCCCTGATCCCTCTCCCCTCCCCCTGCTCACCATTCCACCCCCTCTTGTTAGTACCCACAGAGCTCCCAGGAACTAAACCCCCAACCAAAGAGTACAAATGGGGGGACTCATGGCTCCAGCAGCATGTATATTGCAGAGGATGGCCAAGTCAGTCATCAGTGGGAGGAGAGGACCTTGGCCCTGTGAAAGTTCTATTTTCTTTATTCTTAAAGAACTTGTGTGTCTTTAGAAAAAGATATTTTCAACTTCATTTCTCAATTTTACATGATAGTAATAATTTTTTCTACAAACTTACACGAAATAAAACAATTTAACAATTAGATGGATTGAAAGGTAAATATACTGTTTCAAAGACAGACTCCTGCCAGTCATTCTCTGACATTCAGAAACATTGTGTATTGGGTACATAACTCTCTCTCTCTCTCTCTCTCTCTCTCTCTCTCTCT
>NW_022196894.1:77980725-77986169 GCF_008632895.1 Mastomys coucha
CTCTCTCTCTCTCTCTCCTTCTCCTTTTCTCCCAAAACCTTTAGCTGGACCTTCCCCTCTTTCTCTGCCAAATCAGGGCTCTAGCCTTTGTTTTATAAATTAAGGTGAGAAAAAGGTTTACAGGAAATTACCTGAATGCTGACTCATTCCTTGTTCTCAGCCCATCACTGGAGAATGGGATTAATCTCAAATATAATTATCCCCAGGGTTATCCACAACAGAAATTATCTTTCCAGAGCAGAGACCAGAAACTACACTAGAATTCCACATTATTAAGTCACACTTCCTTATATTGCCACTTTCTATGGCCAAGTATTGAAACACATGAATCTATGGGTGCCAAATCTATTCAAACTACCACCCATAAATTTCTAATTTTCAATTTCCTAACCTAAATAAATCTAAATTTTATGTAATTCCTGATTTCATTGAGAAATATTCATAAATATAGAACAGTTTGATAGTTGATTACCTCATATTTTAACTTTGTAAAAAATATTCAAATGTCATTTTATTAATAACATGCTAATATGCTTATCAACCTTTATATTAATTCAAATAAAAGTATAGTATTTTATTGATGGAACAGTTTTTATGTATTCCATTTTTGTATCAGATAATTATATCTCATGGTTAAAGACAAAAGAAAATACTTGTATAGTTAATTTATTGTGACTTATTCTGGCAAGATAATGATGTAAATACCTACATTTGAAGATGGTAAGAAAAATCTGGATTATTTTTACTCTGTAATTGAAAAGATTAAGAACAAGAGAAAAGAAAACACACACCCAGGAGAGAAACAAAGAACAAATATAGTAATTAATAAAGAATCAAGCTGAAAACAAGAATTTCAGGAAAAGAGAATAAAGAAAGGTGCACAGATGTCTATATTTAAATCCCAAAATGAGGATTGGGGTATGGTAATCCAACTATACAAACTTAAGGTCATAAAGAGTATAAGTATTTTCAATGACAAATAATCTACCAGCAAGTATGTCCAAAGGAGAAAACACATATACAAAATATGATAAAGTTACAGTTTTAGGTCAGAAATTGTGTGAACCTTTAAAGCAAGCTCTCCTTGGTAAAGAAGCCCAGTATACCCTTGAACAATAAAGCAATAAGGATAAACCAGAGCCAATGTAGGTAGATGATGGTATTAGGTAGGTACTGATCCCTGTGTGGACTATAAGTCATAGTGCTATGATCCCTGTGTTGGTGGTAGGACCATGAACTCTGACTAAATGGGATCATCCATCCAGTGATTTAATCAGTGGGATTCGAGAGCTCTGGTGACACAGAAAAGAATTCAGAAGTTAGTAGTTTTACTCAAAGTGAGTAGAGCAACTCTCTACCTTATAGCAGAATGAAGACCTGACAGTGTTCTGATGATAAACAGATCTCTTTGTTCTCCAAGCCCCTTAACAAGTAACTCTGAAACTAAGCCCACATTTCCCACTCATGGTATTTCCTGATGGAAGTGTCTCAGCTACTCAGATTCTGACCATATTTGGGAAAACCAGTCTAGATTTCAACCTGCCAGGGAATGTGATCTGTGTCCCTTCCTACTTCATTTCAAACACAGTTGTTGTTAATTGAAAGGTCTGTTGCCTTACTCCTTAGAAGTCCCCACCCCCACTGAAGTCGTAGAAATGTGATTATTATTGTTGATTATACTCTTAAAGGAGCTGAGGTCTAAGTCTGAATGTAGGAGCCTGGCCATACCTTCCTGAATCACTGTTAAATCATAAATCCCTGCATCAAACCTCTGCTTAGCAAAGCTTTCAACTTGCTTTTCCTTTTCTTTTCTTTTTTTTCTGTTTGTTTTCATTTTGATTCTTTCCTAGTTTCTTTCTCTGTTTTTCTTTACTATCTACTAGATAGTTTACTATTATTTTGGCCCTGATTTCCACTAATTTTCCAGTTATATAAGTTTTTTATGCTTTTTTCAATCTTTAACTTAATATCATCTTCATTTCTTTTTACCTTTGACTTATTTTACCCACTGTTTTTAAGCAGAAGTAAAATGAACTTCCATTCCTGACGCCCTAGATCACACAGTTCATGTTGACCTTTAATATAATTTCATGTTTTCTACATGGCTTCTATCACAAATATGCTTAGAAATATTAGAATTATAATTAAGTCATGAAAATGACAATGATTTGTTGATCTGCTTTTCCTATCTTGTCCACAATTTGGATGCTATTTGCAAATATTCTTTAATTTAATAGGACCAGTTACTTAGACACACCTACCATACAGAAACAGATGAGAAATATGAGGCTGAACTAATGATACTTCCGATAATCTACCACATGTAACAAAAATATGTAAAAAAAGAGATCGTTTTGGAATACATAGCAAAATGCAGCAGAACAAATAGGTAATTACCAAACTTCATAATTTTGTAAATGATTTATAGGAGCCAAAAATGCAGAACACATAAAAGGATGGATGTGTAAACAAACACTCATTGGAATATTTCAGTCTTAAAATCAGAGGAGCTTATAATGCAAACTATGACATTGCACTGGAAAAGAAGGCTACTCATAAACAGACAAATCATCTGCCATTCCATTACAATGCAGTCTTTGGTGAAACTTATGTAGAAGGAGGTAAAGCCTAGTTGCTAGGAGGTGATGAGGGGTGATGCAGAGAGTGGAATGGAGAGTTAGTGTTTAACAGATAGGGTGTTTTCTTAACAGGGAAATAAAGTATTGTGTAGATGGATCATAGTTGTGGTTGCACAACACAGTGAATGTTCTTAACACAAGTGAAACTCCTATAAATTCAAAGCAGTAAACTATTCTGTATGTTTTACCAAAATTGTTAGACAATTAATTAAAAAAAAAACTTATCTCATGTTGTGCTACATGAAATTTCTGTCACATTGATAGTCCGTGAATATCTAAATGTTTTTGAAGCTCACTGTCCCATGCTCATTGGTTTTGTTACACCACTTTTATCAAAACAAAACACACACACTCACACAGAGCAATGAAACTTGTATATTTTAATTCTTCATTAAGTTACGTCTTCTCTCGTACTTCTTTCGCTTTTTAGTAAGAACAGAAAAGTACAAGAGATAATGTATGTGCTTATTAATTTTCATCAGAAAAATCAAGTATATTAAGAATTTCTATAAATTTAATTTTTAAAGTTATAATTTTAGTTATAAGTCTATTTATATCCAAGTTATATAGTTATATATATTTATATCCAATAATACATGAAACAAACATTCTCTTTGAAAATTTTTTAATGTTTTAGCTACCACATAAATTATATTTCAAAAAATATGAATTTCTCAGATCATAACTCATATTAAATTATATAAAACCAGATATAATTTCCAGAAAACTTCAAAACCATCAAACAATATAACTTTATTCATTAAAAAATTGTCTAGTGTTTACCAATAAATATAGTGTTTTTAATATGTGGTTCTTTTCTATCTCATTAACTATATGAATCTACACAGCATATGACTGACAGTAAAAAACTGAATACCCTAAGATTACACACCAAAAATGCTTTTTGATTCTGAATATTGATGGGTCAAGGCATGAATTAATATGTACATGCATATTTTTATTAATATTTAATTCAGTGTTTTTACTTAACCTTTATTGAATAGCCTAAGGGACAAAGGCAACACTGAAAAAGTGACTTTTGTTATTTGTTTGTTTTCCTGTTATATTTTTGTGGTTTCTGTTGCCTATTTCACTCTGCACTCTGCACCTGATTAATCCTTAAAGATGGATTCTGCAGAGATGGAAATGAAAACGCAGAGTCAAGTTTTATTGTATCTGTACTCTTTCATTTCATTCCTACTCATCTATCTAGGTGATAAACAGACTATAAACAGTCTATACACAGACTATAAACTATAAAAATAAATATCTGTAGGAAGTGACTAAATTTCTTCTTGGCTACTTGATTTTTGTTAAAATCATGAAGAATTAGAAGTGGATAATTGTTTATACTTGTAAAATGATGTATTTCCTTTAATAATTGCCATTATTTCAATCTTGATACAATCCTATATGTGATCAGTATAAAATCCCAATGGTGTGGAGAAGGAGGTGTATGAGTGATGGGAAACATGAAGAAAAAGCATTTTGGGATGTTAAACAAAAAGAAGGTTTATAGTCTGCCTTTCCCATAGGGAATACTCTCTGAGGCAATGACAAGCCTGTGTAGTAAGAGAACAAATTCCATAAGAGGAGACTGAGGGTGAGATATTTTGGTCTCCTGCTTGCCTCAACCAGTGTTTCAGTGAGTATGATTAATAGTCCCAGTTAAAATTACTGGAAGACTATGAATAAGAAGCTGCTATATCAAAGAACACTTAGAATTACAGGGAAGTAAAAACAAATTGAAACTAAGAGTATTGTAAAAGTAATCAAAGTGTTTGAGAGTTTAAATAAGTCAAGAAATTTAAATGTACCATCACTTTGTAATTTTTTATTTAATTATATATGTATATATTCCTCTCAAGTAAATAATATCAAAAGATTTAAGAAATTTAACTATTTTTAACATAAATTATAATTTGACCTTGTTTATTCTTTCATTCTTCTCCCTCCTCCCATTTCTGGATCTAGGAGGTGAAGAAGGTTGGAGAATTTGTCATTTACAAACTATTATTGACTGGGGTTGAGGACATAGGAACTAATGTGTAAGAAGTTACATTGTGAAGGTCTATGTGAAATGTTTAGTCTCGACTAAATTGTGGCTAAGCAAGCACTATTTGCAGAGAGTTCAGCTGAGGTTGAAATGGACCATCTGGAACTCCTCCTTCAATGAGCCTTCAAGGCACAATTCCTTTGAGAAGCTGTGTGACTAAGAACTTGTATTCCTACAGATAATAGAAAACCAGAAATATTTCTAAAGAAGTAGAAGCAGGTCATGTTTGAAACATGAATTTGCAAAAATTAGAGGTATTGTTCTAGGCTCCTGCCTTCTATAGGGCAAGATGACCTTCTGGCTAAAGTGTCTTCATTGTTTATATGTATTGTGAGAGTTTTGAGGACAATACTACAGAAGAATATTAAGAAAACTAGCTTTTCCTCTGTTTTACTGATTTCTTCAGTAAAGAAACTGAAGGAATCAAAACTATGATGAAATTCATAAAACTATTAGAAAACTCTAAAATCTTTTAAGGAATTATAAAAGAAATAAGTTTATTGTCATTACGCAGTGATGATACACAGAGATGTGGTGCTAAGTTGCTCCATCACATTCCCTTCAGGACCTTGCCTCTTCCTCAGAAAGCTACCTCTAAAAGGCTCTCACAGGCTTCTAGCACTATTTAACTTGTGACCTAGAGTGTAGCATGCATAAATCCTTTAGCTCAAGGATTTGGTCTTGTGTCAAGCAAACTTTTTTTTAATTTTTTTTTTTTAATTAGGTGTTTTCCTATTTACAATATCTCC
>NW_022196894.1:77986225-78011813 GCF_008632895.1 Mastomys coucha
CCCTGTTCCCTCCCCCCTCCCCCTGCTCACCATCCCACACCCTCCTGCTTACTGGCCCTGGCATTCCCATCCAGAGAGTTGCTAAGGTTTCTCTGGACTAAAGGTCAGGTTAACGCCATTCATTAACAAATTTTATCTTTCTTCTTACTGGCACTAATTTGTGATTACTATCAAAGAACCAAAACATGATTTTCAAATCTGTTTATGGAAGATAAACCATTCAAATAGAAGAGTTAGTGTGCTGGTTTGATCTGCAATGCTCCCATAAGCTCATCTATGAATGCTTGGTCACTAGGGAGTTGCTCTACTTGACATAGATTATGTAAGGCCCTGTTGAAGGATATATGTCACTAGGGGTGGGGTTTGAGGTATTATGGACCCAAGCAAGGTATACAGGCATTCCTTCTTCCTGTTATTTGACAATTAGGATTTAGAATTCTCAGCTACATCTCCAGTACTATGTTTGCCTGTGTACCACCATGCTTCCTTCAATTAGGTAGTGAACAAAACCTCTGAGTGGTAAGCAAGGCCCAGTTAAATGCTTTCCTTTATAAGAGTTGTCATGGTTATGGTGTTGCTTCAGAGTAATAGAACATTAAATAATTTCCAGCACTTTATCATAACTTAGAAGGGATCATTACAATATTTCTCTCCCATAAAATATCACATTGGTATACTATACTGATAATATTACACTAACATGACCAAGTGAGCAGGAGGAAGGATCTGGTGGCAGGTTGATTACATTGAACCACTTGCACAATCAAAGGACAATGCTTTTTCTTACTGGAGTACATACTTATTTTGTTCATGGATTTGGTTTTCTTGAATATAATTCTTCTATTAAAATTACCATCTATGGACTTACAGAATGCTTTGGGCACCACAATGGTATTCTATATTTTGGTATTGCTTCTAATCAGGGAACTCACGTCATAGCCAGAGAAGTTATTAGGCCGACAATCATGAAATCTACTGATCTCACCATGTTCCCCACTATTCTGAAGTTTCTGGCCTGATAGAAAGATGAGATAGACTTTTGAAGATAAAGATATAACACCAATTAGGTAGTAGCAGCCTAGAGGGCTGGAAGCAAAATTTTCAGAAGGCAGTATGTGCTCTGAATCACAGCACAATACATATTATGATTTTTCCAATAGCCAGGATCAATGGCCCCAGGAATCAAGGGGTGGAATAAAAGGGGAATATTTTCACTTGCTATAACCTCTAGTGACTACTAGAAAAAATCTACTTCCTTTCTTCCTGACCTTAAGTTCTGCTGGCCTAGAAGTTTTGGTTCCAATACGGGGAACACTCCTGTCAGGAGCCATGATAGACTCTATTTAAACTGAAAACTCAGATTTCACCCAGATCACTCTATGCTTTTAATGCCCTTAAACCAAAAGGATAAGAAAGCAGTAATATTGTTAAGAGGGGGTCATTGATCTATACTATCATGTAGAAATTGGATTATTTCTTCACAATAGAGGTAGGAAATATCATGTCTGGAGTGAAGAAAATCCTTTAGGGCGTGTCTTCATGCTACCATATATGTGATTAAAGACAATGAGGAACTATAACAATCTAATCCACACTAGTTGACAAAGGGCCCAGACCCATCAGGTATTAAGGTAATAGGTCACACCTCTAGGAAAAAAGTTAAGATTTGCTTGAGATTCTTGCAAAGAGTAAAGGAAATAAAAACCTGGTAGTAGACAAAAGCAGTTTTAAACACCAGCTAAGACCACATGAACAGTTCTCGAATCTAGGATTATAGTTAACATTACTGTTTTTGTTATATTTTGTTAATAATGAATCTCTAAAGATATTTGTGTTTTATTTCAATTTCAATGTGTGTATACACACACACACACACACACATATATATATATATATATATATATATATATATATGCATAAACATGAATTTAGAATATCAATGGTAATCACAATTAAGTTACTTATACTAAAGGAATGGACCACAAGGACATTACCACATATTATAAATTTATAATGCATTTGCATATGAGGAATAATTATATTAAGGCATTTTTATGACACTATTATTGTTTATCTTTGGAACTTAATCATGACATAAGGATATAAGAATTCTTGGTTGTCAACTTGACTACATCTATAATGAACTAGAATCCAGAAATAGAGGGTACATCTGTGAGATATCTTTCCTTGGTTTGAAGTGTGTGAATCAACTTCTAGCCTATATCTTTGAGATAACAAGACATGTGCCTTTAACCTGAATTTTGTGGTAGGAAGACATATCTTTACAATTGACCACACCTTCTGCAGGAAGATTATCTAACCACATTGAAGAAGGAAACTTTGCTATTTGCCTGATTGCTTTAGCCTTGCTAGCAGGTCCATTCCTTCAATGACATTGTCTATTTCCTTGATATTCCTGCTTCTATTGAAGACCATTTAAGACATCCATCCTCATAGATTGAGCAAGTTGTGGATTCTGAATGTGTTTGGCCCATGGGAAGTGATGCTATAAGGAGTATTAGGAGATATGACCTTATTGGAGAAGGTGTAGCCTTGTTTGAGGAAGTGTGTCATGATGTAAGTAGGCTTTGAAACTCATAAAGTCAAACTCTTCCCAGTGCAGAAGAGATAGTTCCTACCTAGCTGCCTTCACTTCAAGATATATAACCCTTAGCTCCTTCTCTATCACCACGTCTGCCTGTATACTACCATACATCCTACCCTGATGAAAATGGACTGAACCTCTGAAACTATAATACAACCCCGATTAAACATTTTCCTTCATAAGAGTTGCCTTTGTCATGGTATCTCTTCGGAGCAATGAAACCCTAAGATGTATATACATATGTATATAAATGTATATATACTCTATGTATATATGTTGTATCATGTACATATAAGTGAGTATATATGTGTGTATGAATTTTTGTAAAAATATACATACACATATATGAAAATAGATTATGTAGCTAGATATAGGTGATATAGACATAGACAGATGATATTAAATAGACATAAAAATATATTGATATAATCTATAATTTCTGTTTCTCAAGTGAATCTTGACTAATATCCTGTGATTGGCCTGACTATGGTATTTTTTAGAGTAATGTAGACTTTGAAACTTTGTTTTAGAAAAGCAGTTGAATAGTTGTAGCAGTGCCAAAGTATTTGAAGCATGGAAAACGATGGTACTGAGGGTGAAATGAGCTGTGGAGCCATAGTTTAAGAGGTTTCCAAAGAGAATAATATTAGTATGTGGCCTAGAGACCATTCTTGTAATATTTTGGTGAAGAATATGGCAGCTTTCTCCCATTGTCCAAAAACTCTGCCTAAGGCAAAATTGAAGAGTTACATATGAACAGCTTTGAGAGAGAAGACAGCCTAATATTGACTGTGTTACTTGGTTTATTATTGGTATTGGCTATGCATACACAGATCTGCAATAAAAAATAATAAGCTGAGCATGGAAAATACGAAATGTATAGTTTGAGGAGAAAAGGAGCATCAGGAAAAGTAATGAATTTAAATTTAGTGCTAAAGGGGCTAAAAGGGATTTTAAAACCCTTAAATGATAAGTGGAAGAAAGAGTGATGAGCATGTTCTCACAGTGTCCTCCATATCCTCTGATTTCTATAATCTTCTTTCCTCCTCTTCTGAAACATTTCTTGAGCTCTGAGAGAAGGAAATCGTAGACACTTCCAACTTAGACATTATCACAACATGATATCAGGCTGTGGGTCTCTGTGCTCACTCCCTTCTGCTACAAGAAGAAGCCTTTCAGATGCAAATGGATATGGCCCCATTGTATGAGTGTAACAGATTATCATTAGGAATAATTTTGTTACTTCTTTTGTTTTGTTTTCATTTTTGTTTTGGTTTTGGTTTTGGTTTTGGTTTTAGTTTGGTTTTGGTTTTGGTTTTGGTTTTAGTTTGGTTTTGGTTTTGGTTTTGGTTTTGGTTTTGGTTTTGGTTTGGTTTTGGTTTTGGTTTTTGTTTTGGTTTTGGTTTTGGTTTTGGTTTTGGTTTGGTTCGTTTTGGTTTTCATTTGGTTTAGTTTGGTTTCATTTGGTCTGATTTGTTTTTTGGCTATTTGTGTTTGCCTCTGCATATCCAATCTCCAGTTACGAGGCATCCAGGACATGCCTCCCTCTTGTGGTAGGGGCCTCAAATTAAACCAGATATTTCTTAGCCACTCCCTCAAGTTCTGTGTGACCATAGCCTCAGCACACCTTCTCTAGCATATCTTCTCCAGCACATCTTGCATGTGCGACAGATTATACATCAAGGATCTGTGACCATGTCGATGGCCATGTTTCTCTTTTGGTAGCCCGTAGAATACCTTCGCACACCAAAGAGACTAGAATGTAGGATTGAGGGTTCAATATAGGCAAAAGCTTGACCTTTCGATGATCAATGAGCTCTGTCGTTGGTGTCCTAGGCAATGGGAACCTGCTGTCCGTTTTTAGAAAGTGATCCATTGTGCTAGATTCAGCCTGGGTTGCTTACAAATCTACACAGGACTTCTCTGGCCAGCAACTCAATTGAATCCAAACTATTCCTACCGCTGGAAGCCTTGTGGGTTACAACAGATAGTCAGGTCAAATTCTATATCCACCATTACTAGGACTCCTTACTAGGTTCACCTTCATACAAACCAGAGCTTTTCCACTGTAGTGGATTTCTATATCTGCTCCCAAGTGACCTGCTATACCAGACAGACTTTAAGTTTTAAGACTATGACAGACTGTGGAGGGGCCCTTTTGAAATGGGACTGATTGCATTTTTTTTTGATGTCATATGGCTACAAGCCTGAGGGAGTCAGGCAGTGGAATATGATAGTTTGAATAGAATAGGCCCCATAGATCCACATATTTCAATTTTTGGTCTTTAGGGAATGACACTACTTGATAAGTTTTAGAAGATGTGACCTTATTGGAGGAGGTGTGCCACTTGGAATAGGGTTTGAAGTTTCAAGGGCCCAAGTTAGGTCCAGTGGTACTTTCTCTTTTTGTTGTCTATTGATATGATGTAAACCTCACAGCTACCTCTCCAGAACCATGCCTGCCTGTGTGCTACCATGTTTCTCACCTTTATGTAATGGACTGAACCTCTGAATTGTAAGCAAGCCCAAATTAAATGTTTTCCTTAATAAGAATTGCCATAGCTTTGGTGTCTCTTCACAGCAATAAGACATTGACTAAGACAGAGTTATCAAATAATGTAATTCCCAGAATGGGGTAATGAAAGGAGGGCAGAGGGAACAGTAGAGAGCTTTTTCAAGGTTAGTGCAGTGTTTTCAGAGATTGAGATTAGAAAAAGAAAGCCTTGAAAAAATATCCAAGCTCCACTTCTTTATGCAGATCTGAGTAAAACCTTTACTCCTGTTCAATACATAAAATGTTCAACCTGGAAAGAAGAGCAGAGGTCAGTAATGACCTGTTATCTGTTCAGTTGTGTGACCTTAAAGAAGTTGCTTATAATCACCCAGCTCAATTTTTGATTGGCAAAATGATTCATTGCTTCTAGATGAGTAGTGTCTTCTCCCTTCTCCCCATGCCTGTATGAATGTGCATTCATTATTGCACATTTTCAGCTCTGGTATCCTTTTGTAATGGGCCCAGAATGTCCTAGTGAGCTAGAAAAACATTTATCTTCCATTATAATGACTCAGTGAAAAAACTAAAAATTATCTTCTTTTTATTGAAATAGTCTATAAAAGCAGGGCTTGATTATATCTATCTATGAGAAATGACACAAAGCTAGGATACATTTTCATAATACTTCTTTTTATTCTTTAAATTTCAAAAGTTCTTTGTGTGAACCATAAAAGGCAGAATAGAGTATAATATAGTATGCCTGGATCATTTCTTATATTCTTATCATTCAAAATTGTGGTTGATAATTATTTATTATTCAGAATATCAGTAAGAATCATAAAAATTCAGACAAATTTTAGTTTCTATTTAAAAAATTATTGTGTATAAAATTCTGAAATTTCTAAGGCTGTAAAATCAATTTTAGTCATATATGTGATATGTATATGTATGGAATACTTTTTATGAACATACTCATGTATCCATATATGTGTGTGCAGGTACATGTATAGATATGTAGACATGAATGTGATACACAGAAGTAGATGTTTGATATTTTTGTCTATCATTATTCACGTTCTGCTTGAGAAAGAATTTATCATTCAACCTGCAGCTCATCAATTTACCTGAGTGGCCAGAGACCTCAGAGGGTATCCTGATATTTCCATCTTCCCAGTGTTGCCACAGGTTGAAGACAGTAGTCTGTACAACTTGTCTATACCATTATGTTGGAGATAAAAACATAGTTTCCTCTGATAGTATGACTAGCAATTCACCTACTGGGTTTTTGTCCCATCTTGTCCCTGTTCCATATTGGCTTACATGTTAAACAAGAAGTTTTAAAAAGAAAAGAAAAAAATGAAAAGAGAAGAAAAGAAAAGAAAATATCAATTATGCAATGGTCTTTAAAAATCTAGGGTTATATACATCCCTGTTGTAATTTTGTTGTAGATTTATTAATATTAATTTTTAATAGTATTTGGGTTGTTTATTCACTCTTTCTAAGGCAACCATTTTTTAGTTGAATAGAATAAATGAACTATTCACTTAAATCACTTTAATACACACTACTATCACCAACATGACAATGAAGAAATCTCTGTAATTCTCATAGCTGTGTCACTGCAGAAGGTTTAAGGAAACAATGAGCATAAAGAAACCATCATGTTCAATACTCATATTGGGAAGTTTTAAAAATGATATTTCATGTTAGAATTGAATTTCCATTGTCTTCTGTCTACCAATAATACATAGGAGTTCATAGCTGTCATTTTCCCATATAATTTCAAAAAGAATAATTTTATAGCAGAAAGCAGATTAATATTTTGCTTTAAATTTTTTTCCAGAACCATATAGAACACAGAGCTAGGCTTTCAGAGGCATGGACATCATTAGTGGACATTTATCAGCATAGAGGAAAAAATCAAAAGTTCAATGAGCATCTGAAAAAAACTGTGTGAATATTAGCTTCACAGCAGATAGTGAATATTTCCAATGGCTTTATGACAACATACAAATATTAATTTCTTTTCCTGGTACTTGGTTTTAATCTTCAAGTACCCTTGCTCTGAAAAACAACTTTTTAAGTCCTTCCAATGTTTCATCTGTCAGAATCAACTCTTATAAACATCTCTTCATCTTCACAGGCTTGACACAGACAAATAGCAACACCTAAGAACTCTCTCTCTCTCTCTCTCTCTCTCAAATACACACAAGCAATATTTCCTTACTCATAGAATATTCATTTATTTCCACATATAGTTGTGTCATTTTTAATTTTGATAACAGCCATAATTTCAATTTCCTATAAAATAACATATTTAAAATACCTGAGAAAATACAAAAAGGATAAAAATTAAAAGATAGTAACAAAAAATGAGAAGTAGCTCTAACATAAACATTTTACAAAATAAATTGACATAATGTGTGTTTTCAAATCCAAAAGATAGATTGTTTATAGTGTGCAAGCAAATAGCCCTCAGAATGGTGCAATTTACTAGAAAGAACACAAGGCATGATTTTGAAAGTTTTTGGATTCCGCTCATAGTTCTGTGGTTGCTTAGCTTTGGCAAGATTTAAAATATAGTCTACTCTTCATTTACTTCATGCATATGACTAAATTAAAGGATGCCCCTCCCATCCGTATGCTGGTCTTTCGGCACAGATGCAGTCAGTAATATACGCTGTGCAAAACCCCAGCTGCATGAGGAAAATGGGGCTTTCATTTACTTTCTATTGCTTTTTTAAAAAAATAAACTTTAAAATCAAGTGAAAAGAAAACAGGAGATTATTGTCTAGGTCCACACTTTTGTCTTGGAAAACAAAGAAAGGTAGAAACAAAATGGAAAAAATAAAAACGGAATTCAAATAATAAATAAATTCACAATTTTGAGTAGGAGGCCCCTGCTCTAGTGAATGACTCTGCACTTTACTCCTTTGGAGCAACTTTAATTAGATTGGTGGGTTATAAAAAGAGTCAAAGCAGTCAGGGAAGAGAAATGATGGAAGAAAATATGAGAGGAGCAGAAATGAAGGAGAGTAGATATGATCAAAATTCATTATATACGTTATGAACTCAAATAGTAAATACAAACACATTGTAAATGTAATAAATACACATTATTTGTAAACACTTATAATACGTATCCTCCAAATTACAAAAAGAAAAGAAAAGAAAAACTATGTCACACTGTGCCTCAAAACAAGTATAGTGAAGATAATTGTGTGTCTTCTATAGTTGCTCTTGAAGAAAAATCTTTATGGGCTGTTTGTTTTCAACAAGTATAAATAACCTTTAAAAGTAAGAGATTTTATAGTATTTCATACCTTAGTGTTCCAATAATGCTATACCCAACACCAACACACAGAATTTAAATTTTTTTACCTGTATTGTGTGTCTGTGTATGCCTCTGTGTGTAGGCATGTGCCACTGAATACTTTAGGAGGTCATAGAGCAACTTGCAAGAATCAGTTCCTTCTTTCTACCATGTGGATTCAAGGGATCACATTCAAGTTGTCAAAGCCTTATCCTGCTGAGCCATTCTATCAGCCATACAACACTCAGTATGTATAAAACTCTAATGTAGGTAGATTTTACGCAGAATAATTATTTTCTGTAGCTCAGTCCTTCTCATGGTGAATTTATACCCAAAATACTGTTCACCTAACTTCCTGGATGTTCCAACTTGTTCAACATAATCATTGACATACAATTCTTGAATATAAAGCAAATTTGAGTATCTGCATATGTTCAGCTGAGGTACATGTATAGAGAGAGTTGCCATTCACTATATATGTATATTTGCATAATGACCACCAAAAGCATTGCCATTCAGAACTATATTTAAAGAAAATAACTTTATTGGTAATTACTTATATATTTCTGTCACTATTATAGTCTCTCTCTGTTGTTTCTTCAATTTCTCTCACTTTCTCTCTCTTCTATAACTTGCATCTCCTAAGACGAGTAATAAGAAAAGCATCTCAGAATAACTTATTAATGGCACATATTCTAAAATTTTACTGAGGCAAAAGTACATCATCTTC
The DNA here is from genome assembly GCF_008632895.1 of Mastomys coucha. Classification (NCBI taxonomy): domain Eukaryota; kingdom Metazoa; phylum Chordata; class Mammalia; order Rodentia; family Muridae; genus Mastomys; species Mastomys coucha. The sequence continues at coordinate 77,995,369 of NW_022196894.1, forward strand.
ATTTGAAAATAACACCATTTGGTGATTATAATAAAAACAGGAAATTTCACATTTTCCCAAGACAGCCTCTTACTTTTACTACAATGATGCATAGTAACGGATAACTGATGGTGTGTAACCTAACTGTTCCTAGAAAATCTTGATAATATCCACATTCTGGCAAATATCTAACATCTTTATCACTAACATCACTAATGAACAAATATAACATCACTAATGAACAAATATAACTGTAAATTATGTTCAAAGCATCTCAGATATGCTTTATTATATTTACAATAAACAGAGACTAAAAAGAATATTCAAGAGGGTTTCAACAAAAATATCTGGTGAGCACCTCCACAGAAAGAAATCCAAACAAGAGAAAATCAGCAGGCTCTGCCCTGAGGCAGACACTAAGGCAGAACAGGTACGTGGATATCTTTGCTTCACACTCAGATAGGATTTATTCAATGTAGATAGGAGACCCATGGATAATCTTACTAACATTGTAGATGCCCATTTTGTTTGTTGTTGAAGAGCCTGTAGCTTGGAAGCCCCGAGAGTGTCATATATACTACCACCTTGAAATTCTATCCAATATAGGGTTCAATAGAGAAGCCAACTGTTCAGCCAGAGTTGAGTCATCGCAAAACTGTGGGCCTAACTCACCCTCAAATAGATCTGAAAAACAATCAGAAAAGTTTCATATAGTTGTTTATGTAATCAATATTGCAGTGAAACATATGGGGTCCCTTGATCACAGTCCTATGTCCTGTAGAGAAGCCATGGCATCTGCCAGCCCAAGAGACTTGCGAATTTAAGTGGCCTCATGCACCTGTCAAAAATCTCAGGAGGAAATATTAGTCACACCAAGGATCATAAAAGGTATTCACTCTTGTCCAGTCTTTTCATGGGGAAAAAAAGAGACAATAATCCCTGAGTAACCTGGATCCCTAAGCACACACAGGCATTCTGAACATGCAGACCATCCTTGACCTGAAGCACAGACAGACAAGCATTTAATTTTCAATATCAATAAAGTAGCATTAAATCTTCCTCAACTACTAAGTTTCAACCCTCACTGTTGCTAGAACCTGGGTGCTCCACACTAGTTCCACTGTAATAAGAAAGATGCAGAAGGATAGACCCTAGCCCATGTGACCTACAGAAATTAACGTAACTAAGAACCTTCAACAAGAAGCACTGACTTGTAGATACTGGAAAAAAATACTGCTATACCTGAGAGCTGAATCCCATGTGACAGACAGATCCCATAAAACCAACATCTTGGAACAGTGAGACACTGATAAACATCTGTATCAGAGGAGAACTGCATTGGTACTACACTATACTACATTATACAATGGATTCCACAATACAATACAGATTATAAAACTAAGACCCTGGGATATATCTCTTGAGAAGAGTTATCTGTAAAAATGCTAGTGTAACCATTACTAAAAACAATGAGAAGTTTCTTTTTCAATCTAAAATTAGAAGTACCAAATGGTCCAGGAGTACCACACTGGGCACGTGTCCAAAACAAGTGAAATATATCTATCATAGAGAAATCTACAAATGATATTCATTCCAGAACTATTCAGAGCAAACTAGGTCTAAAGACAATTGTGGCTTCTACACATAGATGAGTAAGCAATATGTGATATGTATAGAGAAAATTGTTTAGTGGCAAAAAGAATGCAGTATTATTTGTAACAGCTTATATGGAGTAGGATGAAATTGTGTTTGATAAAAAAAATTAGTCATATTTTTCTCACCTCACTTTATGCACATAAAAATCAAACTAAGTGTAGCATAGTCTCTGGAGGTTATGAATCATAGAACTGAGATACGAGATCATATGACAAGTACCTAATTATAGTTACATAAGTGGACTAAGATCTAATATTCTACAACACAGCAGAGTGACTATAGTTCTCTGCATATGTATAAGCTTAACTATAAGTAGATGTGGCCCACGCAGTTGTCTCGCCGGGAAGAAGACACGCGGACACTAGGATCCTTTTGCAGCAAACGTTTATTGCCCTCATCCAGAGGGAAAAAAGGGGCAAGCCAATAATCGGCACTGCTTATATACACCACAGCGCAGCGTGTCCACCCATGATTGGCTGTTTGCTCATCACCCCACATGACACCCCTGGATGGGCCGTGACTCCGCGGTTTTTCATTCTACGCACATGCGCAAACAGTTCTCTACTCACATGCGCAAACAGTTGTTTACCAGGAGTTGACAGCGGAAGTAGGCGCCATCTTGCCATGGCGAATGCCTCTCCAGCTCTACCGCTTTCCACAAGTAGAAACGAAAAAATCAAAAGTGGCCAACACAAAGAAAATGATAAATATGTAAGGAACGGGAATGCCAATTATACTGATTTTGTCATTATCATTTTATACTTATATTTATTATTTTATTCCATTTAATTTGTGTGTGTGTGTTTGTGTGTGTGTGTGTACAGCAACAGTACTGTGTGCACTAGAACATATATGGAAGCATCCTGGGAGGGTAAAGGTGCATATGTTTATGCCTATAAAAACAGACATGGTAGCATTGATTCCTTCAGTTGTTCCCCACTTTTCTCTAGCAGTCTGACTGTCTTGTACTAGAAGTTCAATAATTCAGTGAGACAAGCAACCAACTTGCTCCTGAGATTCCTCTATCTGATTTCAGAGACTTGAAATTAGACGTGGGTCAGCATACCTGCCTAATATTTATGTGGGTGCAAGAAAACTGAACTGTGTTCCCTACATTGTGAGCCATTTATCAGAACCACATACACAAATTGAATCATCACTCTGTACTTCATAAATATATGTAATAATATACAACATTTTATAATCAACAAGCATAACCTAATATCACAAACTAATGAGCAGAATTTTGGACATCTCAGAGTTGAACTAAGCAAGTGGAATGAAGTTGGAGGTTTGTTCTTCCATTTTTCTGGAGTAGTATAAGCAGACTAATCAATAACAATGTCTTAAAACAATACTGAGCATGATCATAGATACGCAGCTCCAGCAGGACTTGAGTTTGCTTCTATTCCACACAGTCTCAGATGATTTTGTTGGCTGGGACTGGAAAAGGCCTTCAACCTCATACTCATATTGATGGAAGCTGAACTGAAGCTGCCAGTCCTAGTTACCAGCTTCTTTCCTAATGAGAATCTTTGAAATACTGCTTGGGGCTTTTCTCAACATTTGGCCAAGCTTGAAGAGACTGTTCCAAAAGATTAGAAGTGGGGATTGCCATCACATGCGAAGCATGAGCCTGGAAGTGATCACAGCCTTATTCCTGACATGTTCTCTCAGACAAATCTGCCACAGAAAACTCCTAAACTCAAGAAGGAAGTTCAACCCTGTCTCCTTGTTGAAAGGGTGAAGTATTTGAAGACATCCAAGTAAGGGCAGATATATACAGCAAAATGACTATGCAAGAATTGAAACAGCAGTTGACTGTAGAGGTGTTATTACTCAAACCATGCTTGTACAGAATTCAATGATTTTTTTAAGCAATATGCCTCATTTCCTAAATTTGTAAGTGTGTCTAAAAAAACTGACCTTGAATGACTTAAATAATTTTTAATACCACAATGACATACTTAGAAGTTAGGTTAAAACAGATAATAATATTCAGTTATTCTTTTGTTAATAGAAAAAGTTCAGCTCCAAGTATTACAGAAATTTTGATTGATCTTTTAAATTACAGGTAAAATATTAAACATTTAAGTGTTATTGTCTGTTTCTGATGGAATGATCACATAGTGTTTGTTAGACAAACACAATAATGATACTATTTTCTTTTTCTAAAAACAATTATTTGTTATATAACTCAGCATCTCTAGCTATAACTGTTATAATTAGAATGTATATTACTACAATTATCATCCAATTTCATTCGTTTTTCTCAATTTTGACTCATAGGGTTAGAATTCCACTTTATTTTCTAGTCCTTACCTGAGAAAACTCAAAAATAGTGATGTCATTGCATCTAAAATTGAAAGTATTTTTCTTGGTTATACTAATATTATATCATTATGCCCACCTGTCTGAAAACAAGACCATGAGATAATTAGCAAAGACCAGGACTACTTGTCTCCTAATGAGGCTCAGGAAAGTGTCCATTGAGATATAAATCTTTCATGACAAAGATTTAATTTCCTGTGTAGACTTCAAGTGTTTGTTAAATATAATACAACATTAGCCTATATAGAGGTCCATAGGTTTGTGCATTTGCACGTTTGTATGTGTGTGCTTATTCAATTTATCTCTAAGAGTGCATGGAATATATTCATGAATTAATATTTTCTCTGTCTCTTTCATAAAGACACTAAGTAATTAAGAAATTATGAAATAAACAACAAAAGTTGATTCAAGACATTTGCCTCTTTCTGTGGTATACAGTTTGAACTCTTTTGTCAAGACACAGTCAAACTGAAGTGACAGGTACCTTAGTTGAGGCTGAGTTGTGAACATCCTGGTCTTTGAACCTTCAGAAATCTTCATAGTCTAGTTCACAAACTGACAAAGCTGTCAGAAGCACATTCAACTGATAGACCAAAATGTCAAAAGAAAGAAAAGATCTTAAGGCATAGTATATCCAAAATGAAAAGGGTAAATATGATTTTACCCAGGAGTAAATCTATCTTTGAAATATATGTTCACTAGAATGTAAAAAAATGACACAATTATTTGAGTAGTAGAATCAGATCCTTTAATTTTTTTAATTTTTTATTTTTTATTGGATATCTTCTGTATTTACAAATGTTATCCCCTTTCCCAGTTTTTCTCCCTGGGATCCCCATCCCATCCCCCCTCCCACAGCTTCTATGAAAGAGTTTCCCCACCCTTGCATTATCCAACACTGGGGCATTGAGCCTTCACAGGACTCTTAAAGTGGGAGAATATGCCTAACCAACAACAATAAAACCCACTTTTTCCAAGGTAGAAAGTACACGCAATAGTCAGAGATTCAGTTTGGTTGGGAAGCTCACTACAATCATTATAAAAAGTGGGACCCTCATTTTCATGTCTCCAATTGAGAAAATTTTTCACTCACATTTTCTACCAAAATCCACTATCCATCCAAGCTATGTGATAAGCCACTTGTTCATCACCATGTTAACTATTGCATTCAGATATACTTTTCCTTGTTACCAGTCATATCCTTAGAATGCAGCACACATATTCTAGGAATGGTGTGGCTTACTTCAATCTCAGAGTACAGCAAAACATTATGCTTCTGCTATATTTAGCATATGTAATGAATAAACTATATAGGTTTTGTCATTCCTTAATATCCATGTAGAATTGAGTACAGAAACCACACATAAACACAATTTGTTATATAAGATCTATGTAAATGGCATTATAATAATCAATGACTTAAATAGAACTCTGATATTGTCATATAATTTATGTATGTCTTCACATATGCTTAAATAATCTCTAGACGATATATTATCATGAAGACAATACAAATGCTCATTAAATTATTATTATGTTAAGTATTTGGAAAAAAATGACAAGAAAAAACCCATTACAGGAGATGCATTTTTTTTTTGATCTGCAAGTATTTTGGTTCAACCCAACTCAGTAGATAGTGTTAGTTCAAAGTTCAGGAGTCTGACCCCAAGTATTTTATTTTAGGCATATTTAAGCACTGCACAAATTGTTGAAAACTTTCTTGGTAATAACTAACTCAAAATAGTCCATACAATAAATCTTAAGACATGACTGCATTGAAAATATTTGTAAAGTATATGTGACACTTAGGTTCTATATATAGACTGAAAATAAACCAAGCTCATAATAAGGTATGGGGGAGGTTCTCACCATACAGGAAGAACAAGCATCAGCAGCTATTAACCATCTGCTCCCAGCCTTCTAGGCAGATAACAAGTTATTCATCCCTTCTTTTGAAGGAACAAACCTGTGTGTTTAGTTCTTGGTTCTCTTATTTGTAATTACCTGTAAGTATAGAACAATTGTGAGTATAGAATGCCTCCCACAATCTAGGATTGGTTTAATATATGGATGTGCAACTCATGGGTAAAGAACACCTGCTTACTGTTGGATGACCATATGTATGTGTATCTGTCTCTATATATGTATATCTTATACATATATATAAATATACAGACAGAAAGCCAATATATCTAAGTCCATTTTGGCTATAACAAAAACATCATAGCTATGTTCTATGTAAATAAATATGTTTCTTATATATGGTGTCTAGAGAATGCAAGAAAAAGTTTGTGTATAATTTGTGGAGAAGGCATTTTTGTGGATGGTTTTATGGTAAAAAAAAATAGCCAGGCAGAAAAGAGATGGATGCAAAGCTCTTTCATGATAGAAAATTGGAAGAGATTCTTTCTTGTAACAAACTTATGAGGGTATCATTATAATTATGTGAAAAAAAGAATCATCTCCTAAGATAGCAACTTTCAATATTATTACCTTGGTAGTTAATGTTTCACCTCTGATTTTGGAGAAAACACTACATTAAAATCATTGCTGATTCTATAATCTAATAGATTAAATTATATATATGTATATGTATATATGTTATATACACATATCAAATGTAACATGTTTTTATAAATACATATACACATGTATATTAAAATATATACCTTTCAAACTTACCTAATATTCTATTATCTACCTATCTACAAGTTAGAAACATTCCAGGTGAAGTTAAAAATTGAGGTGTCAAGATGCCCTTAGCAGAAAATGAAGCAAGAATTAGAGGCTAAATGTCTTATGACCATCATGACTTGGTTTTGCAGGGCTTTAGAACAACACTTCTGTTGTTACTGTTCCATTGTTGCCCTAGTAAATAGCATTCCTTTTCATAGTATGATTTTTTGGTTGATATATATATATATATATATATATATATATATATATATATATATATATTATTTGATCACTTTGTGTGTGGGACTGTGGAATCTGAATTCACTGGGCAATGAAGGGTAATGGTGATAAGAAGACTGACTATGAAAATACACAAATAAATAGTAATGACTGTGGGGAAAGATACAGCTAATGACTACTGACAGAAAGGTAGAAGTAGAGATAATGCATTTATAAACTTTCAACATAGACTAAATAGGACTACAAGACTGAAACTCAAAATCTGTCATTGCAAATACAAAAAAAAAACCTTCACTGAAAATACACAAAATTATAAATCATATAGAGGCAGTTTATATAGGAAGGTTGCCCAGCCTTGGTTCTATTAGTACACAAATCTACCTTACTAAAATTATATTTTTAATGAATTTATTGGGACTTTTTTCTTTGTGACATGAACTGGAAAACCAGCAGAACTGCTCTACATATAAGAAGACATTAGCTAGTGGTAAAAATGGAAAGCACACACTAATACTTTAATCTCAACCACTACAACTGGTAGTATCCTGATAACCACAATTGATGGTAGAAACTTCACTGAGAACTTCTTCTAAGTTGACCACCTACCCAACAATCTGGAAAGAAACTTCCCTTAAATATTTCATGAAGTCATCTTCCAGGTAAATTATAACCTGCAACTACAAAGGATAACATGTTCTGGAAATGGAAGTTTCCTATCTCATGTTAGCTATAGAGAAGAAACTTCAAAAATTAATGCACATTAACATATTGTAACCTGGTGGTGGTGGTGCACACCTTTAATCCCAGCACTTAGGAGGCAGAGGCAGGTGGATTTCTGAATTAGTGGCCAGCCTGGTCTACAGAGTGAGTTCCAGCACAGCCAGGGCTATAAAGAGAAACCATCTTGTAAAAACAAACAAACAAACAAACAAACAAACAAAAAAACAAACAAAAAAACCCAAACAAACAAAAAAACATATTGTACTCCATATTACTGTCCCCGGCAGATGCATTCCCCTCCTCCAAGCATAGATCTGTAATGCTGTAGACAGAGTAGTGTCAATTGTGGACAATTCCTCAATCATAGCATTAACCCAGAAAACTGAAAAACACTAACATGTTTCTCTTTATGGGAAAAATATTCCATCCCTAGATGATTTATTCTGCAATATAAATTAATAGTATTTTATGTCTAAATATAACAATGTTTGAGAAAACAAAATAAGTATGAACTAATTTTATAAATTGGATATGAATTGATTTCCTCAGAAAATGGTGAAAACTGAGTGAAGAAGGAAAATTAATACAATGATTATATTACAGGTAAACAAATGTAACTTATTTCTGCATATTAATATGTAAGCAACTATAGTAATTGAACAATTAACCAAAAATATACAGTCTTCTGAACAGACTAATGTATTTTAAGAAAAGATTCACTTTCATCTTTAAAGTTTTAGTGGGTTCATCTGAAAATTATATATAATAATATTGATTCTAGCTTTACCTGATGGGTATTTGAGTGAGAAGATGCGTATTATGTTTAATATGTACAGAAGAGAGATATGCAAATATGTTGTCTTTCACTATTGTTTATGTGAATGCTTAATGTTATAACGTGTATCTTTCAATTTGTCACCTTTAATACTCTTTTTTTTAGGAATCAATAATAATAAAATAAAACAATTGACACACACAGTATTTATTTAGGGCAAAAATTAAGATAATGGGGGCTGGTGAGATGGCTTAGCGGTTAAGAGCACCGACTGCTCTTCCAAAGTTCGCCAGTTCAAATCCCAGCAACCACATGGTGGCTCACAACCACCCGTCATGAGATCTGATGCCCTCTTCTGGTGTGTCTGAAGACAGTTACAGTGTACTTATGTATAATAATGAATAAATCTTAAAAAAAAAAATTAGGATAATGGATGGTAGGGATAGTGGCCAGAATCTGGGAGGAGTTGGGGGGCAGGAAACTGTAATCAGAATACCCTCTATACAAAAAACTACTTTCAATAAAAAATAGAAGAGTCTATAAAATATTTTAAACTTATCTTTAGTTCCATTATAGAATCATAACTGTCTTAAATGATGCTATTATGTAGATTATAATGCTGCAATAGGAGTTCAAGTTCAAGATTAAACTGCTTTTAAGTGTAAGAATGACTAATGATGAACACTGATGGTTTCAGGTTATTCTGACCTCAGACTTAGATGTAAACACACAAATCTTTCAGCTTTTGGGGCATCATATTTAATTGCCACTTCTTATGATTGAACCACATTATACGGGGTGAATAGATAAATTATTAACTACATTAATGTTAGCACTTATGAAATTTGTTTCTTTAAAAACAGAAATTCAGAACATCAGAAGTAGACACAAATCCTTTTCCTAATCGTGTATATGCTTTCTGGAGACCCTAGAACCTGGCACTTCACTGAAGCAACCTATGGTATGAGAAAGACATAAGAAGATGTGCAGCTTTTAAAAAGGAAAGAAAAATGCTCCGATATGGCTTTGTGTTTATTTTAACAATACATGTTGCAAAGGGAAGCTCTGGATTTTATAGAATACAGTGAATATCATAAAGTTCTGTATACATATGTATATAATTGTGTATATAAAAGAAATGTTTTAACCCAAAACAGGACAAGTCACAGACTACATATGTTTTCCAAGTAGGAAAATATTACTCATAGTCAAAACAGTTACCATTCTGAGCAGTTTTGAAATAGAACGTCCCTAGGAACTTTTACTTTAAAGAGTGCCCGACTAGTTGTCCTTGCCACAGTCAAAGTGAAGACTTATTGAGGCTCATTTTCTGATAGAAAACTTTCCTATAACCATTTCTTTCCTATTAACAGTTATTGTCTTGGGTTTCTGCTTCTTACAAAGTTATGTGGGTTTGTGTTTTTGTGTGGATGTATTTCTCTCTGTGTACATATAGATATGTACACACACATCAATATACATATAATATTTGGCATTCAATTATTTGTAACTTTGAAATCAATAAGAAATGACAGTGATTCATGAGACAAAGAATTAAAAAAATTCAATATGATACTAGGATGACAAATACATTTTTCAGTAATTGTTTTTTGGCAGGAAATTTTTGTGCCACTAAAGTTTAGCTGATGCAGTCAGTGGAGTAACAAAACCATGTGCACGCACACAGCAAGCTCTGTGAATGTTGATACTTCCAGTTCTCAGCAGGGAGTCCCAACCAAACAATATCAAGACTGATGAAGCAAGACTGGGAAAAGCAGACACTGTAACACAGAAACAGCAGGCTCAATGAGGGGAAGCATTTAAACAGAAACGATGTTGTAAGATTGGATTCTTAAAGTGTATAGCTTTAAACATACAAATATAACTTCATAAACTAAAAATACAGTTTTGAAGTTTTCATAAAAGCCCCAAAGATACATGTCAGATAGCAAAATGGATATTTCTGAAAATAAAAAGTAATAAGCATATTATTTAGCAGATTTTATTCTCAGGGAAGGAAATTGTAAACTATGACAGAAGGTATCAGAGACATGGGGAAATCTTATGAATCAAAATCTAAACTGCAGGGGAACGAGTAGGAAAAATAAAAAGAATATGGAGAAATCTGTGAAATATAAGTCAATTCCTTCAGATCACAGCTATAAGGGATGACTTCTGCACTTGGACCATAGCACACCCATCTGTATATGCATATATGTGTATATATATATATATATATATATATATATATATATATATATATATATATATAAACATAGTGGTTCCTGTAGCAATGCCCTTTGCTAAAAATGGGGGGGGGGGTGATAACTGTTTGAGTTTCTGAAAAATGTCTGAAGTCACACTGTCTGATTTCTCCATCAAAAATCCATTACTCAATTCCATATGCAGCACTCAGAGTCAGGAATGATCCAGCTGAATAAGGAGATCTTTTTCTTGGTAAGTATTCCCTTGGCACTGTGAACACAAAGAAGGTATTTGTGTTGAATTTGCCTACACTTTTAAAGATAGAAAAGCCTGTATGTATCTGGATCTGTACAAGGGCTCTTCTTAGTACAGCTGGTTTTGCCTGACTAGCACAAAACAGGTTGATGGGAATCTAACTTAGATCTAAGTTTTCAGGAAGGTGATACTTTCTAAGTGTATACCTTTCCAGTGCCTCGCAAAAACTTTTTCATGCCTGTCTCAAACCAAAACCTCAGATGGTTGGTTTCCTCACATTGCACCTCACCCCAAATCCTTCCCTTAGTTTTTGTTTTAGTCAATCAGTGAAATTATCTTAGTTAATATTAATATCATCCCATGGCAAACTCCAGGCTTGCTAATTCTACAAAGCATGTTGTTATATAACTTTTAACTAACTCTACATCTGAGCACAAAGTTCTATGAAAAATGCTGTCAAAATGAATGCTGTTATTTAAATAATGATGCCTTTTCAAAGTAAAATTTCAGGAAAATAAATACCACTTGTCAGCTACTCATCATAAATGATACAAGATTTCTATAATGCTATTGCAGATTGGAAATAAAATTCTATCTTTGAGCACCTAAAGGTCTTACTAAAATGATTTTTTTATTCTGCATACTGTTTTCTCTTTAGAACCATAGGACTGTTAACCATATATGAAGAATAGAGAAGCATCTAGAATTGACTGGGAACTCACCATTATATCTGACATAACAGCACTTGTGACTTGTGATCTGAAAAGAAACATAACTATATTCATTTTATTCTCAGCTGTGATGTTAGCTCCATATCTCATGCATTTCATCAATAAGGATTATATAATATCCAGAAACATATTTATGTGATTTCCTTTTCTGAGATAGAACACTCTGAAGCAGATTATGGAAGGAAAATATTTATGTGGCTTACAACTCCATATTCTAGTCAGTCATTGAAGAAACTTGGAGCAGGAACTCAGGAACTGGAAGATAGAAACCATGGAGACACACTGATTGTTGGCTTTTTCACACGTTCATATCCAGCTAGCTTCCTTATAAAAGAACAGTCCATGTGCACAGAATGGTATCATTCAGAGTGGATAAGGCTTTCCAATATGAATTAACCATCATATTCCATCTGAGACATATCCCCAGACCAGCCTGAGAAAGCCAATTACTCAACCAAGACTCTTTGAGGTGATTCTAGGCTGTGTCAGGTTGACGTTGAGACTCTTTGAGGTGATTCTAGGCTGTCTCAGGTTGACAGTTAATACTAACTTAAAAAGGGAGAAAATATTGTCTCCATTTGTTCTTCATCTCTTCATCACTACCAATAAAAGTGTTCTAAGAGGAAGGATTTTAGAAGTTATTAGACATTCTAATAGAGATAATAATTTGATCAGTTCTACACGCATGTCAATGGTTAAGGAGAATAGTTCTTTTATAGAACTATTGAGAAAAGATAAAGGAGAAATGTGTATATTTCACTAGGATATCAGAGAAATATTTATTGTAAGACCAATGCAAAGAGTTGTTAACAAGTGGGTACATCTTCTCCAAAGAGATGAGAATAGGGAAACACTTATTAAAGTATGCTGTTGTGACTTATCTTGATTTTTTTAAATCAAAATTTCCTTGTAATGATCACCAAGGATAAACACTTTATGCAATGATTTATAAACTAAAGAATGAGAATATGGAGGACTATGTGATATGATACATCTGTCAACAGGACAATTAACAGAGAAGAAAAACACAGCTTTGAATGTGGATGACACCCTCAAATTAGTGATCTGATATTAAAAGTATAAAAAGAAGAAATCTGTCTTTTCCTTTTTTTTTTTTCTTCTAATCTACCAATGGATGGATAAACACTCTCGTGTACTCACTGCCATAGATGAAAGTTATACATGCCCACTCCCATGACTTTCTCATTATATTATTAAACTGTGATTGAAAAAAAATCCTTGACTTCACATTGTTTGTTAGAAGTGAATCTCAAGTGTCTAAGGAATGATTGAAGAAATTTCAATATTCTTAGTTATCATTGAAATGCAAATCAGAACTATTTTGAGATTTCATCTTATACCAGATAGAATGGCTAAGATCAATAAAGCAAATGAAGCTCATACTGACAAGGATGTGGAGTAAATTTACCAATCATCTACGGTTGGTGGGAGTGCAAACTTGGAAGGCCACTATGGAAATCAAACTAGGATTCATTCCTTTTCAAGATCCAGCTATGCCACCCTGTCGTTTACACAAAAGATGTTTCATTCTACCACAGAGACACTTGCTCAACCATGTTTATTGTTGCTCTATTGATAATAGCTAGAAACTGGAAACAATATAAATGCCACTCAACAGGTCAATAACTTCTCAAAAAATGTGGTTCATTTATTCAGTGGAATCATAAAATTCACAGGTAAATGGATGGGATTAGAAAAAAAATCATTCTGAGTGATGACACCTGAGTGATATCTCAGACAAAGAAAGAAAAATGTGCTATGTATTCATTGACATGTGGATAATAGCTGTTAAGTCAATGATAACCAAACTATAACTCACAGAATCACAGAGGTTAAGTATTAAGTAAGGGACTTGGGTAGGGTAGAAATATCTACTTATGAAATCAGATAGATAGTCAGGGATGGATTGTAGGAGCTGAAATGGAATAATAAATTCTTAGAGAGAAGAGTGGGATGAAGGAGGGATTGTGGCTAAAAAGAAAGTTAAGGGCCTTCTCATGGGTACTATAGAAATCTAACACAGTAGACCATTAATTATATAAATACATGAAAGCAAGTTAAAGAAATCATCAAATAGTGTGGTGATAGAGTTCCAGCTGGACAGCTTTTGTCACCATATGAGGCATACCAATTTTGTGTTACAGCTGAGTTGTTGGTCATAAAGAGTTCCATAGGAACACTGAAACAACTCTAGGTGTAGCCAGTAATATGCATTGCTCCCTATAAACCGAAAGCAGGATTTGATTTGCTGAAGACATTGTCTTTATAACTCACTGAATCGAGAAAAGTTGAGATGGTGCCTACCCAGAGCTGCACAGCTATGGCCTTGCAGTTTTAGAATAGAAGTCTACTGTATATACCACCAAAAGAGAAATCAGTTAAAGTACAAATTATTTTATCTATAATGATGACATCTTTCATATAATGTACAATTGTGGCGCTAAGCAGGTGAAATAACCTAACAATATCTGATTGGACTGAATGCCTACTTTCCCAGATGGAACCCATACCTGAAACAATATGTATGACCAAGAGTTTGGGACTAGATATCCCAGTGACTTAGGGTGAAAACAAATACTACAGTTCTGAAACAAAACAAACAAAAATTTAGCAATAAAGTTAATCCTATTATACTCATTCTACATTATATATTTGCTCAGCCCGGATCAGAGGAACTTCCTCCTGCAAAAGACAGTTACAAATACAAATAGCCATAACCAAACAACACAGAAACGATGATAGACTTAGAACATTTAGGTCTAAACCAGATGTTTCCATCAAACCCTACAGAACAGGAAGCAGAAAGAATGTAAGAGCCACAAGAGATGGAGGACATGAAGCAAATAAGGCTGTCTAAATGAGTGGGACTGATGCACCTATGAACTCCCAGAGACTCAGAGAGCATGCTCAGGGTGAACATTGCTCTGAAGCAGATGTGGTCCTAGAGCTGAGAGGAGTGGACTCATGCTTCCCTTCCTAACCCAGAAGCTATCCAGAGTTGGTAACTACTTTTAAGAGAAAACTGAGCTTCCTGAAAGAGAGTCTGTTGGAACTTCCCTCCCCTATTTTAAAAATTTATTGTACTTTATTATAATTTATGTCATTCATTTATTTTTCTTTTCTGCTTTTTACCTGTAGGTCCATTGTTTGTATATTCTGGCTTCCAGTTTAATATTTTTATTATGGTATCTCTGAGTGTGAGAAAAAGCAAGTGGGACTCTGTTTCTATTTCTGTTTTTGTGTCTTCTCTTGTTCTCTTTTTCTTTTCTTGTTTGTTTTGTGCTTTTCTGATATGTTAGCTTTCATTTTGTCTTATGACATTATATCTTGCTTTTCATTTTATTATTATGCTCCACAAATATGCTTGTTTTCTAATGAGAGAAAGTAAGGTGTGGACCCAGGTTGGAAGATAAGTGGTAAGGAGCTGGGAGGAGTGGACTTAATAGCAATTAGCATATATATGAGTGACTTCACTGAATTTGTCCTTTTCTTCTTATATAACACATGAAACATTTTGATTTCTAGTCTTCATTTACTTCAAATAGCAATATTCAAACCAAGGCCATGTGTGTATAGTTAAGTTTCATAGAAAATATTTCCTACTAGCATTGAAAAATAGAACACATGGGTTGAAGCCTACACAACAATCATTTTCATGTCATACCTTAGAGTACTTTAGCAAGCACATTTTTTTTTTTTGAGACAGGGTTTCTCTGTGTAGCCCTGGCTGTCCTGGAACTCATTCTGTAGACCAGTATGGCCTCAAAATCTGCCTGCCTCCCAAATGCTGGGATTAAAGGCATGCACCACCACTGCCCAGCTTAGCAACCAGGTGATTATTAACCGAGCCATTATTCCTCTGAAAACTGAAAATGAGCATTCTTTAATATTTGAGTTTTTTAAACATATAATAATAAAAGCACTTAAATGTCATAAATAGGTTTCAAATTCACCTTTTGTTCAGCCATATAATTTTAATATGACTTGTATGTACTGTACATGATACCTATCAGTAGCACTTTTGGAAAAGAATGGGAGACTTGTCATAACTCAGCTTTGCAAGTAAAATGTGTAGTAATAGTGCTAATGATTAAGTCAGGAAGCACTGTGACTACTTCCTGGGGAAGGTTTAATCTTTATGAGAATCTGTGATGAGGATACTATACTGGTTAATAAGGCTCTCAGAGAGCAGTGAGGTAAACCTATAATCACTTAATAGCAGTTAACAAGGAAATTTCTGTTGCTTATTTCTTCCTTTTCTGTCTGTTTGTGTCAGGGAGATTTCATTACCACAGTGTAGCACATCTTTTTGGCAACAATGATATGAGTCTGTTAAAAAGTAAATTGAGCAATAACACAGAGAGAAAATGGGACTATTCAAGAGCTACATGCAATTATCTGAAGGCCCCAAGGAGAACAAAGTGTAGCATCTGCTGCTAAGGGAAAAATCAGCAGTCGATGTCTACCTCCATGCAGAGAAAATCAACAGACTAACATGGGCAAACATTTTAATGCAGCAGCCATCCGCAGCCTCACTCCCTCTTACTTATCCTGGACCAAAACCACAGAGACCAATAAAGCAAAGGCTCAGCCAGGATTATGTAAGGGCCAGTCATAAAATTGTAATCTAAAACTTTTAATATTTTTTTGTTTTATCTCTCTATCTTACATCCAGTTTATTACAAAGACTTGTGGGTATAAAAAAATAAAAATGAAGAGTAAAGAAAGTACTAGTATCATGGAAGCAATAGTCTTCAGATTTCAACTAAGCACAGATATACGGAAACCCAGGTAAGATTTAGAAGGTACATACACACACACACACACACACACACACACACACACACACACACACA
>NW_022196894.1:78011823-78016281 GCF_008632895.1 Mastomys coucha
ACATACACACACACATGCACACACACATATGCACATATGCACACACATGCATATATATACATAAAAGTATATATATAATTTTTATATTTATTTGTATATATATGTTAGTAAATATGAACAATAAAATAAGGAAAATTTAACATATGTATATATATTTTTTATATCCACAATAAAAATTCTGTGGTTTCTAATTTTAATTTTAACTGCTAACAACCTGTACATATACAAACACAAATAGTAAATATTTTTGTCATGAATATAAAAAAAATTTCTATAGCAGTACTTCTACTTACTGTTTTCTGGGACAACCTGATCAAAATGGATTAATTTTTAGATTTGCAACACTAAATATGTAAAGGCCTTAGCAATAGCTCATATGCAAGCTAGCTCCTAAGGCCTCTTAGCAACATTCTGTGTTCCTGAGATTGAAAATTCCTTAGCCGGGCAGTGGTGGCACTTTATTCCCAGCACTTGGGAAGCAAAGGCAGGTGGATCTCTGAGTTCAAGGCCAGCCTGGTCTATAGAGTGAGTTCCAGGACAGTCAGGGCTTCCCAGAGAAACTCTGTCTCAAAACAAAAAAAAAACAAAACAACAACAAAAACAAACAAAAAAAAACAAAAAAGAAAAAAAAAATTCCAGCTTCAACAGTGTCCAATATGATAATATAGGTAGTGAGTTGTGCTGATATAAATTAACTAACTGAAGCCCATCTTTGTTGGCCAGGCAATCCTCATCTACTCAAGCTACCTAAGTCTAAAGTAATCAGATATTTTTTTTTTTACCACTTATCTCAAGAAGCTAGAAATTCCTATTTCTGTGGATTATGCACATAATACATGTAGTATGTAAATGTGGCTTAAATCAGAAAAGTCTGTACTTGTGAAATCTTGAAACATCCAAACCTTTTGCTCCTATTTGTGGGCATTTTAATTAGGAAGCAGTCCAGAAAATAATGAAACAATCATCTCAACAGTGACTAAGGTCAGTTGTCTCTTCCACTGTTTGTTTTCTTGATCTGCAGGCCTTGCGTCAAGAGATTTGGTGCATAGGTCCAGTATCCTGTAAACAACCAAATTTGTATAAAGCAAAATTTTCCCCAAACTTTTTTATTTGTAATATAGTGACAGAAAAAATATGTGATTAAAGTCTATTTTTTATTGAAGGCCAAGAATGTAAATGAAAAAATTTCATAGCTGAGTTGGTGGTTGATATAAAATGAGGTTAGTGGATTTCAACAATGATAGTCTAGTCTATAAAGGCCAATTTACAGGACTCTGTGGTGAGTTTCAGTCTCCAATGTCTATATCAATGACAGTATGACCCTCACATCCAGGCTACATATGCATACAATTTTAGGATAGGAATATTGGAAAATATATAGATATTAGATTTTATTTTAGAATGACTTAAAAGATTTTTATTAAAAATTAATGTGTGGATTTAAGACAAAATGCTAACCAATAATGGTGTGTTTATATTGAATACAAGTGGAAAATAGTATTCTTGTGTTGAGTCAGGGGAAATAAAGACTTTGTGGAGCAAATCATGTTTGGGATGAAATTGTTCTGTGAGGCTAGTCTCTTATCTTATTGTCATTTATTTTTAATAACTATGGAGAAAACAGTGAAATAACTACAGAAATCATACTCTGTGGGGAATGTGCTATGAAAGTAATGTTTGGGAAATTCACTTCTGTGCAGTACAAGTGTTAATTTCAAAATTAGACATGTAATACAATCACTTCAGTACATCTACTTGGTCTCCAGTTTCAGTTAGACACTGTTCCTTTTGCCTAGCTTAACAAAACTCTGGTGCCACAAGAGAGTGAATGATGGGAATCCAGCCATAGATCACAAATTGTTTCCACTTTCAGTTTGTAAGAGCATACTTCTTAAAATCTAAGAAACAAAGCATGTTGTCTTCTGGCACAGTCATATTAATTGTCTTCCCTCTTATGATTTACACTTGTTTATGCTTTTCCTAAGAACATTCTTCTACAAAATCAATCAGCTGGGTTTCACATCAAGGTCTTGACCTTGGTGTCTCTCTCCACTGATACACTGGGACAACTGTGGTGGCATTCTGTATAGTGGTAGATGTAGAGAAACTGGAAGGTCACATTGTTTCTTCTTCAACCTTACTAGGTACATAAGATACTCAAGAGGAGTCATTTTTGTTTCATTTTGCAGATGAACATAGATACAAGCACAAGAATTGCAAAGATATAGTGATAGCTACCTACTGCCAAGTAGAGGTTGCAATTGGTAAATCATGTGAAAATTTAATTTTAACAGAAATTGCCAAGACCTGTATTAGAACTGTAAGAGCAATGATTTCTTCAGTACTAATGACAGGCTCCGATATTCTTCAATTCTACAATTCATGAATGATCACCATTGGTCTTCAAGGGAGTCACATCATACAAAAATATCATGTGGTTTAGTAGGTAATACTAGGTGGAGGCATGTTATTTATTTATTTTATTTATTTACTTATTTATTTTATAATAGACAGCCAATAAGATACAGAAGACTCCTAAGGAAAATCATGTTATAAATGTGAGGTTTTTTCTATACACATGAATTCAGAAAAGGTCACCAATGAGAACGCTAAGAATGATGGATGCATTTTGGTGCTTTGTTGACTTAGGTAAATGTAGCGTATATTTTAACTATGTAGCTCAATTATTAAACAGTTTATTAATTGTTCATATATGCATAATCATGAACAGAAAATGAAAAATGATTTGCATTCATGTAATAATATCAAATGAAATATTTTAAGACTTGTTAAGATTCATTAGCTTCAGGTATGTGCTCTATTCATTTTTAGTGGTTTCAAAACTTTTTAGACAAAAATCACTGTCGATATATGAAAAGATGTTTTTAGTGAGTCAAAAAGTAGGTGACATGTAGCAATAAAGGCACTTGGTAATTTTGCTTTTGCCAAGAAAATTTGATTATATACTTTGCCCTTTAATTGACTTTCAGTAACCATTCACTGTTCAATCCAAGTACATTTCTCATCAAAAACCATCAACCATGACAGAAGAACACCTCCCTCATAAAAACACACTAATGTCTCTTTCTTTAGAAATGTTACAGATGAAAGTCAGAAGCTCAGATAATGAATGAAAAGTTGGCTCAGCAACATAGTTATTATTGTAAAATTAGCAGAAAATCAGGTAGTTTTCAAAAAATTGCAGGCAGACTGAAGATGAAGCAAAATTTTCTTTATCATTATCACAAGTCATTATTAGTACTACTAAATATATATGTACAAATCAAGTTCCTACTGAAGCAACAGGGACAAAAATCAAGTTAATTACCTTTATGTATAATTAGATGAAACAGATGTCAAGTATTTATTACAGTGTCTGACACAAAGCTAAAGTGCTTTAAAATGGATTAGTAGATTAGTAGATGAATAAATAAATAATATTATCACTTGAAAGATCTTGGTGAACACAAGCTGAAATGGACTCCAACTGACTTTGACAGACAATACAATCATTGAGAATATAATCGAGACATCACAAAAAGCAAGGAATTTAGAAAAACAAAATGTAAGGACAAAAGTCTTAGAAACGTCAACTTGAGGATGCTTTGTGGAAATGAGCAGTCTTCTGAGGGTTATTGCTGTAGGATATGTGATGTCACTCATGAAGAAGAAGTGATCTTTCTGTCTAATGTACAAATGTTAACTGTAATCATAATAATATTCTTTCCATTCTGAAACCCATACTCAAATTTGCAACAGCCTGTGATGGATGGAAGGGCCATTAAGTAACTCTAAATTCTGTATGATATAAACAACACTTAAGGGATGGGCCAGTGTGTGAGAGCATTTGCTGTGAAAGAAGGACCTGAGCCAAAATCCCCAGCACACACACAAACACACACACACACAACATGTCCTTGTTCCATCTAGAACTTTTTATACAGCAAAGACAGCAATGAACAACAATAGCTAATGACAGCCTTTGACACTTTTGACAGCACTGACAAAAACATGTCCTAGGCATATATTAGAAATACATATGCATCTATATGGAGAGCTATGAAGAAAAACATTACTATATGAAAATAGCATGACAGTTCTTGAACTTGAAAAATAATTCATACATATGAAGAAATTATTAAATTTTAAACTATGAAATTACTTCTAAAATAATTTTTAATATATGAACTATATGATAAGGAGGGGTTTGATATATTTTTCACATAATTAGTCAACAAATGTTCATCTAAGTTTTCATGAAGCTATTCTTTAACTAGTAAGGAAAATAATTATAGAAAGAGCTAAAATCAAATACCTCATGATTTAGAAATATATAAACAGCATAAAAAAACCTCTCTTTAATAATAATGTCACCAAGTAACATTCAGGACTCACCATAAGAGGATGATGGCCTCCTGATCATCTATCTGGTAAAAGCCCTCACTATAGAAACATATT
>NW_022196894.1:78016291-78018777 GCF_008632895.1 Mastomys coucha
TGCATAAATTTTGCCAAACAAACTAAAACTAGAACCTCTTTGACATGTACTTCATACCTCTGTATCAAGGAAAATAGTCATTTTAAAAGTCCATATTGTCCTTGAAAATGCTTTAGAAGCAGTAGACTCTACTGGAAAATGGGCACATGAAAAAATATTTTTACATAAAAACTAAAGATTTCTATAGCTAGTTGTCAAATCCAGAGTGCCAAGAACCCAGGTCAAAAGCCTTTGTAGCCTTGGAGTCAAATACCTCTTTTTCTGTTGAGGATGACTACTAGTATCTATGTTAGAGGGTTATAGCTGTTGGGTCATCACTCAGGATGACTGATCCCCAGGGTACATTGGGTGAAATCTTGGGATATTTTGGGCTGTTAGCAGTGGAGTGCTATCTGCAGTAGTAGAGACCCTTCAGGCTGTCATTCATCCTGAAGGACATAGGACAAAAGATCTGGTCCCAAATATCAGAGTAGCGAGGCTGAGGTAGTCATGGTACAAGATTGAAAGAAATACAAAAGCATATCTTTAACAATTTTTCAAAAAGTTTTATCTGTATAGTAATTTCATTCAGGGAAGGACACACTAAAACTTGAAAGGGGGATTAAAATAACTGCCCTTACAGATACTGCTAAGAAATAGTGTCCAGCCAGGAGTCCTAGTGCAAGCCTTTAACCACAGCACTTGGGAAGCAGAGACAGATGTCTTTGTGAGTTCAACACTAGCCTCTTCTAAATATTGAATTTGTGATATATAAAAAGATTCTGTAAAAGAAAAATAACAAAATGAATCTCCAAAGCAACAAAACAATAAAACAAAAACAAAAATGGGGACAGGTATGTAGTCTAGCATCATTTTTCAGATCTAACCCCTACTTCTTCGTTTACTCTACCAAAGTTCTATGTAATTTAGCCTAAAGCAAAATTTGCCACTTAACTTCATGGTTACTGAAGATAGAAAAAAATGTATTTGCTTCCATTTATAATGTGACTCATTCATTTCTGCATAGCTTTTTGTGAAAATCACATTCCAGGATCAGATAAATTTTCTAGGAAATTACATGCAAGTCACTATAGTTCTCTTATTCCACTTGTATTTCCATAGCTGGACCATCATCCTCATTGTATTAAGAAAGGCAAGTGGGAACATAACTATGAGTCAGAATCCAAAGTCAGTTGCTAAACCCCTGTCCTGCCTCTTAGTCAGGTAGCTGCTGGTGTCTCCCTGTTTTAGTCTCTTCAGAAGCATAGAATTTAAAATTGAGCAGTAGTCTATGTCTGAAACATATCTAGGACGATATACTATCATGGACTCTGAGACTACAATTAACTCTGAGCATCTGAAATTATGAAGGAAACACCGCAGACAAGGAAGCTCCAGGACAACTAGGTTGTGTCTTGATGTATCAAAGCATATCATATATGTATATGCTTAACATAGTGTCTTCATGGGAGAGTTGGGTTACTATTGAAATAACACATGCTTGATGGATTTACCTTTTCAAAGTACAGCTACAGCAGTGATTCCTTTTTATTGAACAGAGAAATCAAAATTAGGAATAAGCTTAACATGCTAAAACTTAACAAATGGTTTTAAAAATACAGGATTTTTTTCTGAAATTGAAATATGTTGGATTAGTATTATTGAATTTAAGATTACTATAAATTACTTACAAGACAATTAGTTTGGTGGTATGGAGATTTCTTTATCTCCTTGAAATTTTTCCATTCATCTATCTGAATGGCTTCCTTTTTATATTATTTTTGTGTCATAACGTTACAATTCAAATTATGTTACCTTTTGACAATGAGTATAGGTCATTTTGTTTAGTCTTTGGTGATCTTTGAGGCCACATCTTTTGACTGTACTTATAAGCACATACCTTATCTATTGTCCTTCCACTAGGAACATCTGACAATTTTCCAGATTCAGTCGTTGCCTGACTCACAGTTCATACTCTCATTAATCACTAGGAGATTAAAAATTTTTGTTGTGCTCTGCTTTAATTAGTTTACAATGTGCTTCATTCTTCCAATTTTATTTCAAAATTAGCAGGCCCCAGTCCATTGCAGTGTTTATGTAACAGTAGGTTTGGAACCATTTGTTCTAGATCTTGTGAAGAAGTTTGTATTTAAATGATTTCAGATAGGGTGCAGAAGCTGGCTTTTGTAAAACTTCCTCAGTGATAAACACAGTGACATTTGAGGACACTAATGGTTGGTAAAAAAAATACAATGCCATTTTATTTTATTGGCAGAATATATGATGCAGTAAGAAAAAAATATAACTTAAACCCCAAACACTTCTTTATTCAAATTGTACTTAAAGAAAATGTCTTATATTTCTTAAACTACAAGGAGAAAAATGGAGGACGAAACATGCCACGGAGAAAGTACTGACAAGTAAACTAAAGAGATTAAAATCAAATGACAGAAACACCCCAGTTTGTATTTTGTTTTCAGCAAATAACTTTTAGTGGTTTGACTGAG
>NW_022196894.1:78018787-78052158 GCF_008632895.1 Mastomys coucha
GCATAAGAAGTGTGATCTTATTAGAAAGGGTTGTCAGTGGAGAGAGTTTTGAGAACTTTGAGAGTTTAAAGTACTTTGCTGTTTAGAGTGCTCTCTTTTAACTTTATGCTTTTGGTTAAAGGTGGGAGCCCTCAAATTCTGCTCCAGCTACAATGCCTGCCTACTACTATCTCCACTACACAGTCATGGATTTAAACCTTGTGGAACGGTAAACTCAAATTACCTTTTTATTCTTTAAAGCTACATATAATATTTTATCCTAGTAGTACCAAAGTAATATAAGCTAACGAATGACATATTTATGTGAAAAAACTTTACTCCAAAGATTTTACAGGTCCATATTTTATTTTCTAATTCAATTTTTAAGACCAGAAGAAAATTTTACAAAAAAAAAAATGGGTTCAAGTACAACAAAATCATAATATTTACAATCATAATAGAAACAAAAAGCCACTCTTTTATAGTGTTTCTGATAATGTGCATATCATGCACTGCTTTCCATTCGATCCACAATATATCAAATTAGTTTATTTGTTTTCTTTGCACTTCGTTGGAGAAAAAAGAAGAAAGACTGAAAAATTTGTTCACAATTATACAAGTTACATTTAGTAAAGCCATGATTTAAACCACTTAACATACATCTGTTTGTATACTATTCTTTCTCAGGAAGAATAGGAAACATTTCTTTAAAACATTTGAATTATATTCAGCTATATAGTAACAAAAATCATTATGTTATTCTATGTGTTATGACAAAACTTAATGGAGACAGTTGAAAAAGCAAACTAGGCTAAGTCTGCAAAATGCTTCCCTTCTTCCAAACCCTCCCATAAGTTCACCCCCACTAATCTTCAGATTCATGGTTTATTTTTGCACAGATTGTTATTGTAGGCATGTAAGTATATGATTGTAGGGAAATTTTAAGCCACAAATTTGGCTGTTCTGGCAAGGCATCACATCCAAACATATGATCTGGCTGCATTGCAGACAAGCTCTGGATTTCAGTATGATCTGACTGAAATACAGACATGCTTTTAGTATACAACTTTAATCTTGAACAGGGAAAGCGTATAAGAAAGCAGCCATGATTGAAACTGATGTCTCTTTGACAAAGTGATGAATTAGAGAAAGATCTGGCAGAATGAGTCAGAGATAGGATGCACCCAGTAAACATGAGAACAGCAGTGAAAGAGAGGCTCCTAAAGAGCCTCAGTCTCTCTTCTCAACAGAGAGAAAAGATGGTATTTGTGTATGGCAGTTCAGCAATTCAGTCAGAAGCTTAATAAAGCTGGATTACAAGACTAGAAGCTTTCAGGCCTATACCTAGGGATAGTTAGAACATAGAATAAATGGTCTATGCTCACCCAAGTAATGTATTCACTTAGCCTGCACAGAAGTCTCATCTCAACACTTCATCTGGCAAATAAAAGTGACTTTTACATATGATCATATATATGTACACATGCACTTATTAAGTATTGCCCGATGAATCTGTGTAATGCTACCATAGTCACTCGGCAACCAATTGATGAATGCTTTTCTAGGACAGGCTGTCCCTTCTATTCACAGCTTTCCTTAGTTCTTGTTCTTGTTCAGTTCATATAGGTAGTCATATTAGTGAGACTTTAATGTTATAGTTTCTGATGTAACTAATGAGCTCATTCTCACAGAAATCCCACTGCTTTTTTGGCTCTAACAATCTCCTCTCTTAAACAATGTTCCCTAAGACCTAGGTATAGGACTGTTTTGTAAATGTATGCAGTACATTTGTTTTGTCCTTCTTCTATAATGATTCCAGGGACTAGGAGAGACACTACTGTACACATGTTCCTTTTAGGAATGATCATTTGTAGTCTTTTACTCTTTGTACTGTGATTGAACATCATCAACTATGTTAATCACCACCTATTCAAAATAGATTTTCAGATGTGTTAAGAGATACACTGAGCTGTGGGTATTATGATAAGTCATTTGGAGTTAGCTTAATACTATGTCCATTCTATCATAATAGCAGTAGACTCTCTGCTGGGTCATGGGACTTATCCATCCACAGATTCGTAGATGAATATTAGTGCCAGGTATGAGATTCCTCTTGTGGAGCTGGGCTTCAATCTAATTAGAATGTTATTGGTAACATCCATGACAGAACATATCATTACTGTACCAGTGGGTAGGTCTTACTAACTCAGTCATTACTATAGCTCATTACTAATGTTCATTGATGGGTAACACTGATGATTACATGTTTCCCAATATCTTTTGTAGCACTTTCACCATGATTTAAAGATAACTAGCAACACGAGCATGATCATCATATTTGGTGATTTAACTATGTGCTGCCTTTAGAAATGTGGTCTTACCCTCAAATTCTAGAAAGTAGATAGGAACCATGGCTCTTGTAGTATTTGAGGAAACCATGAGAACTTCCTAGTGAACCACTCTAAAACATGTAACCCATTATCAGTTGATTGGTGTTCTCTTTTCCTTCAGCAGTTTAATATTTTACATGATCCATGAGTCATGTTTTGCATAAATATACTTGCTTGGATTGGTTTGTTCATTTTCTTTGACATTTGGTGTTTTGAATAAAAAGTAAACACTACTAAATGTTTTTTCAATAAAATATATGTTTTATATTTACAAGTTGTTTATGTAATACATCCTATTCTCACATCTTTTTTATTTTAATTTATTATATTTAATTTCTTTTTTATTTTAATTTATTTTAGTTTACTTTGGCTCACCATCTATATGTTCAACTAACTAACTAACTAACTATCAGTCACTGAAGAATGATAATCCAGACTCAAATAGTATACAGAAGTAAAGAGGATTTAATCCAGTATGAAGGGTTCAATTCCATAGGGATGGAAATACCCCAACTGAATTCACAGACTAAGCTTTAAAGCCAAAAGGAAGAACATTAGGGAGAAGTAAGTGACCTATACCTTGATTGATGGGTTCTGTCTCTGGGGGTCTGGGTGATGCTATGATTCAGATTAACTGTTATTACTTCATGTAAAGAGTGGTAGCTCTGAGCCTCTTGGCCTCAAGCTTATCTAACTGTCTTTGTACATCTGGGGAGGGGTCCCTTTTACATAAGCCTATGGTTGTTCCAGTAACTGACTTACCCAGTTCTGAGAAATAGAAACTCAGGCCTGGTATCCTGAACTGAATTTGTAGCCTGCCTTGGAGTTAGCCTGTCTCAGGTCAATTCATCTTTCATACATACACACACACACACACACACACACACACACATCTGTGTCATATGTGTGTGTGTGTGTATAATTAAGCATTTCTGAACTCATTTTTAAGTACAACTAAGTATTTCTGACCCTTCCCTCAAAATGTTTCCCCACCTTTATTTTAACATCTTCTATTATAGAGTTACATATTTTTTTAAAATTATTCTTATACTGTCTTTGTTTTCTATTTTGTTCTTATCACATATTTTAGTAAAGAAAATATGTATCTCTTATAAGAACAGATATTTGGATACATTTTGGAGTAAATAAATTAAGATTTTGCATCTGGGATTAGAGTAAAATTATCAGAGATAAATCATTCTTCCAGTTAATTGTGATGAATCAGTAACTCTGCTTTTAGGAGTGAAATTTCTTACTTATGAGGAGATTGCAGAGAGGTAAGAGTTAAAGTTACTCTGCCTCTGAAAAGCACATGTTAAATGTTCTAGAGCACTGCTAATAGGTTGAGGCTGACGTGTCATAAAACTGTTTCTGCTTATCTCTTTTAAGTTTTATGTTCTACATCTGGGATCTTATTATTAATTCTTATATTGGCCTCTACTTATGAATTCACAACTGCTTTGTCTCTCAAAGGCACTCCAGTTCTCTATATTTTATGTCTGGCTTTGCTAAATCAATTAAGTTCAATTGAATTTAGCTAAATAAGTCACAAAACCAAGTCCAGAAGTCTACGTTAACAAAGACATACTACTGAAATCATTCCCAATGAATATGTAGTAGCCTCTGTATTTCTTCAATATGAAAGTACACCTGATTTATTATTTAAATCTGTAAATAGAATAAAATATTTTAGCCTTAAAATCATAACCTGCATTATATAAAGAGAAGAAAATGTAGTAAAAGAAAACCATGGTATTCATGAGAGTTGTTCTGGTTATTTAACATACAATTTAAAAAAAAGTCCTAATTATGCTTGGCTAGCACCACCCATGACTGGTTTTGTAGAGATCAATCTTTAATAGGAAGCTGAGCTAGAACTATAAGTGACTTGTTTATATAAACCCATAATGGATATCTGGGATGATGGTGACTTGTCTTTTGAACAAAATAATTGATGGTGTTGAGGATATTTTTGTGACTCTTTTGATTCACAAATGTACCAGGTATCCCAGAAGTGGCCAATAAAACTACCAGAATGAAAGGGTTGAAGCACAAAAGAACTAATAGGATCTCAGGAGAAAAGTGGTTTTGCTGGTGGTTTTTACCACTTATGTCGTGAAAAAGAAATTGTTGCAAAAAAACCTATACTTAGTTCTATGTGTATAGACATCAGAACTACATTAACAAATATAATATATGGACTTATTCTGTCTTGTGTTACTACTTTCCCATGATTAAGGCTACATAATTTTCTTTTTTTAAATTTGCTTATAAAACAATAATTTTAAATTTATCAAGTACATACAATCTGGGTAATTAACAAATAACCCCTAAGCAATAAACAAAGTAAAATAAAGGAAATAATTTAAATCAGGTTATGTATTACATATTTCTGGACTATTCCCATATGTGACATAGATACTAAATGATAGTATATTTCAGAATTGTTCTATAAAATAAATTTTCTACAAATTAGATGCTGCACACATCAATAAATCTTCTTTGGGAGAAATAATTCTGTCTGAATGACTTTTCTGTTGGTTTGAAGAGACACAATGACCAAGACAGCTTATAAAAGAAAGCATTTAATTAGAGGCTTGCTTACAGTTTCAGAGGGTTTGTCCATGATATTCATAGTCAAGATAGGGATCATGGTAGCAGACATGCATGGCTCTAAGACACTAAGTGAAGCTTATATCTAATCCACATGTTCCAGTAGAAAGAGAGCAAGACCCAACTTGGTCTAGCTTTGAAACATGAAAACCAACACCCTCGGAACTGGCATACCTCTTCAAAAAAGAAGACTACCTCCACCAACCTGGAAAATCTTCTTAAATAGTCCATTCAATTGGAAACCAAGCATTCAAACATATGACTCTATGGTGACCATTCTCATCCAAACCACCAAAATATCTTTATCTTATTAAAACATAAGAGTTTTTCAAATATTACACAGTGAAGGAAATAAAATAACTATCAGTAAACCTGCTGAAATTCCTAAATATTTAAAAAATTTCAAGAAAATTAGAATGTATTAATCAACCATTACAGTCATATGTATATAAAAAAGAAGTAATCAAAATTAATTTCTTATGGTATTCTTATTCTAAAACTTAGAGTCAAATTATTAGTCTGGGTTTGTAAATTGACTATGTTGCTTTCAAGATCATAAGAGATTCTCAAATAGCATATATAAACTCCAATTATTTTTAAGTAATTAAAAGTGGTGAGGTGATCCTGAAATAATTATATGAAGATTATTCAATATCTCTGATATACAAACTCTACCATGCCAGCCTAGAGCCAAGTGTCAGGATAGCAAGAGTAATCTAGTGTCATTTAGATTAGCTTTCATGATTCTGCCACCCATTCTACAAGTTTCCAAATTGGATATTTCTGTATTCAAAGAGTATTGACAAAACCATCCTCAGGTAATAACAACTATGGTGTGACATTTCCCAGTAAGGTTTTGCTGGTATGTAGATGAGCCTCTGGTTTCTGGATGTTGATTTTGTACTCTGCAAATTTGTAAAAAATATTTATCAGGTTTAAATTTAGGAATCTTATATGTGGGTTCTTTTAAATACAGAAACTTATTTATATAATTGAGATAATTTATGTAATAGAGATAATTTGACTACTAAGTCTAGCCAAACTAATTTGTTGCTGTACTATATACAAAAGTATAAGGAAACATAACAGGTTTCAGGGTCTATCAATGGAAGAATGTATTGGGAAAATATGATAAGTATATACAGTGGAACTTTATTCAACAAGAGGAAAGATAAAACCAGAAATCTAGCAGAAAAATGCTTGGATCTGAGAGTTATTGTATTAAGATTAGTACTCAGACTCAGACAAATTCACCATGTTCTTTCTCATACTTGAATCCTAGAGTTAAACTTTTGAACATGTATATACACACAAGTTAGCTAGGTGATGCGTATATACATCATGAAGCTAGAATAGAAACTGTAAGTCGTGGTAAAAAAAAGTATTGATGATGGGTGAGTGGTGGAAAGAGGGTAATAGAGTGCATTTAACAAGAAAGCTGAAGTAGGATGATGGGGGATGGAGGATGGAGATGGGAACTAGCAGGAGACATCACTGAAGGAACCATGTAAGAAAATGTAACATACATGTAAGAAAATGGACAATCTCTAGAGATATCACCATCCCTGATTTCAAGCTGTGCAATAAATTGTTAACGATAAAAATTGCATGGGATTTGTACTGAAACCAAAAAAGTTGATCAATGATAACAAATTGAAGATGAGAAATAAACCCCTATCTTAGCTGAGACTTCTAGCAGTGGGTGATATGGACCCTGAAGTGATAACTTCCTTTAGCCAGGTAGTACTCCCAATGGAGGGATAAGGACAGAAATCTACCCAGAAAATCTTTCATACAAAATGTGTCCTGTCTACAAAATGTGGAGCAAGAAAGATAAAGCAGAGACATGGGGAGTGGCCAAAACAATTAATGGCTCAAATTGAGACCCATCCTATGGGCAAGAACTATTAATGATACTGTGTCATGCTTGCAGACAGGAGCCAAGAATAATTGTCTTTTGTGAGGCCCTATCCAGAAGCCAATGGAAATAGACACAGAGACCTACAGTCAAGCATTAGATCTTATGGGATAGTTGAGGGAAGGATTGGGGGACCTGAAGAAGACAGGGACTCCACATGAAGACCAACAGAGTCAACTAACCTGGACCCATGTGGGCTACCAGGGACGGAACCACCAATCCAATAAAAAGCATTGGCTGGCATTAGACACCCCACACACATGTAGCAGATATGCACCTTGGTCTTCCTATGGGCTCCTCAACAACTGAAGCAGAGTCCCTGAATCTCTTGCTTGTCTATGGATCTTGTTCTCTTAACTGGGCCATCTTGTCTGGCATCAATGGGAGAGGATGTAAGAAGTCCTGAAGTGATTTGATGTGCAAGGTGGGGCATCCAGGGAGCTCCCTCATTTGTACTCCTTCTGAGGTGGGGGAAGAATGGGATGGGGGGATGACCTGTGGAATGGATTACAGAAAATGTGGTACATTTACACAATGAAATAATACTCATCTATTAAAAATGATGAATTGACAAACTTTGTACACAAATGGATGGAAATGGAAAATATCACCCTGAGTGAGGTAACTGAGTCAAAAGTATATACATGGTATGGTATTACATGTATGTACATACATGGTAATACATGGATATTAGCCCAAAAGGTCAGAATACTCATGATATTACTCACAAACCATACGAAACTGAACAAGAAGGAAGGCTAAAGTATGGATGCTTCAAACCCACTTAGAAAGGAGCATAACATAATCTTAAGAGACAGAGGGAGGTTGTCTCTTGAGTGGGAGAGTGGAGGGGAAGGAAAAGAAGGGAAAAGGACCAGGTATGGGAAGAGACAGGAGAGAAGTCCAGAGGACCAAGAAAATGAATAGAAATAAATAGCAGTGGTGAGTGGGGAACTTGGGGAACCACTTGAAAGTCTCAGATGTCAGGGATCCAAGAGGCTCACAGGACCCAAAGGGAATGACTTTAGCTGAAACATCCAATAGCAGGGAGATACAACAGGAAGAAACCACCTCTAGTAGATATACATGGTCCCCAGTGGAAGGATGGGACCACACTTCCTTCTAAAAATTTGTAACCCAGGATTGTCCCTGTCTAAAGGAAATACAGGGACAAAAATGGAGCAGAGGCTGAAGAAAAGGCCATCCAGAACTGCCCCACCTATCACACCATTACATTCATAGATGCTGAACCCTTTCACTATTGCTGATGCTAAAATGTACTTGTAGACAGTAGCCTGGTATGGTTGTCCTGTGAGTAGTTCTGCCAGCAGGTGACTAAGCCAGGGACCCCAGAGGAAGAGTTAAGGGAAGATCTGAAGGAGCTGAAGGGAACTTCACAGGAAGAGCAACAGTATCAATTAACTAGACCCTTCAGAACTCCTGGGACTAAAGTACCAACCGAGTATACAGGGGCTAGTCTATGGCTCCTGTTGCCTATGTAAGCAGAGGATGGACTCACCTGACATTACTGGGAGGGGAGGCCTTAGTCCTGTGGAGGTTTGGTGCCTCATAAAAGAGGGATGCTAGAGGGGTGAAGCAGTAGTGGATGAGTTGGGGAGGACCCTCTACGAGGCAAATGAAAGAGCGAGGAGGTGGTGGAGTTCATGGAGAAGAGACCTGGAAGAAGGATAACATTTGAAAGGTGGACAAAAAATGAATTTTAAAAAGAAAAAAAAAAGAATTATCATCAAGGTTTTAGAAAACTAGCAACCATATCTCAAATCAAACAAGTTCAAATATTCAGCTCCATGGCCCTCCATTGTTCTATCATAATCCTATCTAAAAACAAGTCAAGGAAAAGGTTATTCATTTTCCTCTAGCAGCTAGCTGTAAGAACAAAGACTATATGAATTATTACTAATATAATTTCTGAAGCCAATAATTCCAAACTATTCCATATGATTCATTCCACTCAACTAAATTTCCTTATGTCCTCTTTTATTATGAGCCCTGCTAACGTCATCTGCAATATAATTCCATCAGTCGTAGAACTTGGCCAGAATAAAACCTGCACATCCTTTCTACTGTTCATTTTAATTATATCATGATTGTTTTTTTTTCTCTGACACTGTTTTATGGTTACTTCTTTATTGTATCCAAAATGAAAATTCTTCCTAAGCTCTCCATTTATTGATCAGAGGGTTATTGCTTCTATGTTCTCAAGAAATACACATGATACAAAAGTTTTAACCTTCATCATAGTTCATTTCTCCATAGGATAGAATCTTATCTTTGAATGGTTATCTTCAGTCATTCTTATTACTAATTAAAAACGAAAGAATTATGGATAACCTATAATGAGTTATTCTATTGCTTTGTGGATAGTAAGATGGCTCTGTGGACAATGAGCTTATCTACACAACCCAGACAATTTTAGTTCTACCCCCAGAAATCTTGGAAATGTCAAAAGATAACCCCACAAAGTGAGCAGTAACACACACACACACACACACACACACACACACACACATTCACAGAACACAATCAAAAATGTTTTAAGAAAACTATAGAAAAACTTGGTTTGCTGCTTGCTGACAGGAGTCTGGTAAAGCTGTCCCCTGAGATGCTCTGCCAGTGCCTGATCAATACAGATGCAGATGCTCACAACCAACCATCAGACTGAGTCCTGAGAACCCAGTGGAAGAGTTAGGGGAAGGACTGAAGGAGCTGAAGAGGATTGCAACTCCATAGTAACAACAAAAATATCAACCAACCAGAACTCCCAGAGTTCCCAAGGAATAAACCACCAACCATAGAGTACACATGGAGAGACCCATGGCTCCAGATATATATGTAGCAGAGGATAGCCTTATCTGACATCAATGGGAGGGGAGCTCCTTGGTCCTGTAAACTTGATGTAGGTAGATACTAGGGCAGTGATGCAGGAGTGGATGGGTGGGGGAGGGGCAGTGAGAAGGGGATGGGATGGGGGGTTGCAGAGGAAAAACTGGGAAGGGTGACAACATTTGAAATGTAAATAAATAAAATAACCAATTAAAAGTTTTTTGTTAAAGCTTGATTTGCTTTAGATACCACCTTTCAATCATTATAGTAAAATGAATTATATTAAAAAAAAATGACCACAGGTACTCACTCTGGACTTCCTAGGCAATGAACCACTGGATTCAGCTCTATTAAGTACATCATGCCCCATCCTATTCACTCAAAATAATAGTCAGTGTGCAGAATCATTTTTCTAATGCTGCTTGTCATAGTTAGGGTTACAATTGCTGTGATAAAACACATGACCAAAAGCAACATAAGGAGGAAAATGTTCACAGTTTTATATAACAGTTTATTATCAAATGCAACAAGGACAGGAATTCACCTTGGGAAGGAACCTGAAGGCACTAGCAAAGACAGAGGCCATGGAGGGTGCTGCGTATTACTGGCCTGCTCCCCATGGTTTACTCAGCCTACTTTCTTATAGAACCCAGGACGACCAGCCCAGGGATGACACAACCCATAATTGTCTAAGTCCTCCATATTAATCACTAATTAAGAAAATAACTAACAGGCTTACCAATAGTGATCTTATGGAAACATTTTTTTTTTTGCAATTGGGAGTTCCTTTTCTCTGATGACTCTTTTCTGTGCAAGTTAATGTAAAACTAGCCAAAATGGCGACCTTTCCTGGAAAGAGGAGAAATACTTGTCATCTTAGGGTCTTCAGACCACCAGAAGAGGTCATCAGATTTCATTATGGGTGGTTGTGAGCCACCATGTGGTTTCTAGGATTTGAACTTATGACCCTCAGAAGAGCAGTCGGTGCTCTTACTGGCTGAGCCATCTCACTAGCCCTTATCTTAGGGTCTTTAAGCTCTAATTTTTCCCTTAATTCATTAATTCATTTATTTTATCACTTTAAATTCAGATCACAGTCCCCCTTCTCAGCTATTGAAAACAAGGGCATCATGAATTTTACATGCAAATGGATGGAACTAGAAAATATCATCCTATGTGAGGTAACTCATAACTGAAAGGACTGCATTCTACATACTAAATTATAAGTTTATATTAGCCATAACATACCATAACATATAGAGGAGCCTGATACAGTCTACAGATCAAAACAAACCAAATAGCAAGGCAAGTCCAAGGGAGGATACTTGAAGCTTGACTCTTACTTAGAAGGAGAAATAAAATAGACATTTTTAAGATTGAGACAGGTATCTATCTATCTATCTATCTATCTATCTATCTATCTACCTATCTATCTATCAGGCTAATGTTGAACTCACCAGTCTCAGTCTGTCCTATGTCTTAAATGATTGCATTAAACACATATATCAGCATGCCCAGAATAATTTTTAATATGTCATTGATCTTCTTATGATTTATAACTTGACTAATTATAAGCATGGAAATTATCTCAATTAGTGGGATTCATTGCAAAAGTATTTTATTTCCTTTTTACTAGTATTCTATAATTTATTGGTATTTTAAAAAATCCATTTAAAATTTAAATACAACTAACCATTTTAAATATTTTTTAAATTGAAAATGTATATCAGGATGGTCTTAAAGGAGTAAACTTTTTTCACTGACATTTGTTAAGTGATTTATAGAAATATTGCTATCAAACTCAGAGCCTCTGAGAGGACAGATAATCAGATAAATTATATATATATGTATGTATATATATATGTATGTATATACATATATATATGGGGAGAGGGGGGGTTGATATATATTTACCTTGAATTATTTGTTGGTAATATCATTGTGGATATATATTCATGAATATATATACATATGCATGTATATATATTTGTACATGCATACAGTACATGTTAAATAGAATATGTCTATAAAACACTCATTTTTTGTGTTCTAGTCAAGTTATCTCTATAAATCACTACCATGATGTTTAGTATTTCTTAGCCCTGTTTGAAAAGAAGAAAAGTAAAACAAATGGCCTTATAATAATTTTCTCAAACTATATATATATAAGAACCAAATTTGTAGAATTTTCTATCTCATTTCTTCCCCAAGATTACCACATTGTCTACCTCAATGGAGCATGAACCATGTGAATCCTACAGAATATGGTCCAGCAACCACTGTACTCTTCTGCTGTAACTGGGGAGTTTTCATACATTCTCTCTCAGAGTATAAGGTTTCCTCCTAATTGTTAAGAATCCAAATGGAGCCAATGGTAAGGCTTTAGAGCATATTTCTAAGGTAATGGCAGGTTATGATTTTATCCTAAATCCATTAGTGAGGAGACACCTGCATCCTTACTACTATAACAGGTATCAAGGCTTGCAAAGTCATTCCTCTCTGACCTAACAGAGAAAGAAATGAGGAAGTCTACTTGCCCATAGATTCATCTCTAGACAATTTTATTGTAGTATGGCCAAAATCAATGTGAGTGGTAACATCTATATTTCAACAAACCCTGCCAAATATTAAGGTAGCTTCACCTCTGCTGACTGTGTTATGTTGGAAGCTAAATTGCCTGACTTTAAACCACCATTAGTAATTTACCATGAAGTTGAGGCTATGTGTCCAGACCCCAGGGAAATTTATTTTGCTTTTTTAGTATGGGTTTTAGTAAGACTCCTATAATAGCTGAGTGACCTTCCTTGTTCTGCTTCTCTTGCTTAATCTCCCAAGAGAGTCCTGCTTGGGTTAAACGAGAGCCCCCAAGCTACTTTAGATATCACTAAGCAATATTTCAGGGGCAAGAGAGGCCTTTGGAGACAGAGGAAAACAAATGGCATATCTGGCTTTAAATAAATCCTTAAGTAGAAGTTTTAACTGCTAAATGCTTAAGTATTTACAGAAAAGGCAATTTTACAGGAAATTACATGATATGAAAAGGGAAAATATATATAGCAGCATATTACTTTGTGACTGTTTTCTGAACTAATGTACTTTCAGCCCAAGAGTTTTACTCCTATGGAAAACATTTTAAATGTTGCCTCTTTACTCCTCCAACTAATGCCTTATATATCATGAAATGATATTAATCCAATAGGATTAATAATCCAAATCAGATGATGCTAAGATATTTTAATATCACTTACAGAATATTTTTTAATTTTTCTGTTTGTGGTTTTGTTTTGAGAAGGAATTCTTATAAAATAGTTTGATCTTTTCCAGCTTAGTGTGTAGATGAAGCAAACCTTGATCTCTTCATCTTCTTGTCTCCATCACCTAAGAGCTAGGATAAAGACGTATACTACTACTTGAGGAAAATAAACTTTCCCTTCCCTAACTTGTTATCGTCTGGTATTATTATAATGAGGATGAAAGTAACTTACGTAGCATGCCTCATCCTGTTTCAAATAGTCATCTTGGATTCAGTATAGTGCATGTTTCCATAGACTCAAAACTTCCATATATATAGGACTTCATGTAAATCTTTTCATTCTGTTGAAGTTCCTTCACTTTTGAATGTAGTGCACTTGGAACAACTAAATCAGTTTCATTATTGTAATATGCTCCATGTTTCAAAACCAAAATTATGAAACAACAGTGTTCATACTAAAGGTTGGGGAAAAAAAACTAATTTATCATCCTCATGGTGCTTCCTGACCTTAAATATTTGTGGTAAAATTCAAGGAAAGTTCTATAGATTCTAATTGTTCATTCCAGTTGAACAGCCAAATTTCTGATATTCTTCTCCTACAGCAATACTTAAACTTCTGTTAAATAGAAACAAAATTTCAGTGACATAGCATCATTATAAGGCAGAATTTATTTAGAACTATTATGAAAGAGACAAGATCTGTGACAATGGGTTTTTGTACCAGGGAAAGAAATTGAGATCAGTTTCTAGAATTGGATAAAGCAATGAGAAGTTTTTAGCTATGAGAAATAGAAAAATAGTGTATGAAAAATTACTAAGAAATATATGATGGAGGGAGAAAGCTTGTAAAGCTGGGTAAGTAGCATTTCAGTAACAAAATTAGATGTCACCCACTTCTTGTAAAGGGTGACAAACCCAAGTAGATACTAAAAAGGAAGTGAGATTATGTATTAAACAAATCCTAATAAACAGATTTGTAAGTTTAGTGCTATTGTTGCTACAGCGGATTTTAAGGAAAATGTGGTGGGTTAGCCTACCATTAAGTTATCATAGGAGGCTCAAGAATGATTCTTATTAAAATATGATGAAGCAGAGGTTTATGGTAGATGTGGATGTATTGTCTTTTAATAACTCACTCACTTGCCCAGGCAGGCATGTATGCATTCACCACACACACACACACACACACACACACACACACACACACACACACACACACAGTATATGTACCTCATATAACACAGATCCACATAACACAGGAAGAAGGGAGGGGGAGAATGGGAGAGCTGGAAAGAGAAAGTTTCTTTTCTAAATATAAAAAACTCAGGTATATACTATGCATACATGATTTAAAAAGCCATGATCAATTTAAATTTACAGAAAAGACTTCCTTTTTTTTGTTTTTGTTTTTTCGAGACAGGGTTTCTCTGTATAGCCCTGGCTGTCCTGGAACTCACTCTGTAGACCAGGCTGGCCTCGAACTCAGAAATCCACCTGCCTCTGCCTCCCAAGGGCTGGGATTAAAGGCATGTGCCACCCACCTGGCTCAGAAAAGACTTCTTAAGACTCCATACAACTCTATAACCATAACAAAAATAGTTTTAAGTTGTAACTAATAAAAATTAGGAGATAGTAATTTTCCCTTTCAAGATAGGTTAAAGCTCCACAATGAAGCTTCTGTGAGGCTATGACATCATGCATTACATTATGATGTGGTGAGTGACTCAGCCATTGTGATGTCACAGTAGGATGCTCTTGGCCTTTGAATCCATCAATGGAGATTATGGAGACATGAGAAGGGCAGATGACTAAGGGAAACTGAAAGTGAAGAAAATAACCTTCAAGTAAATAGTATATTTCTGTATAAAAGTACATATTGACATCTGAATCTCCTTCAGAGACTAGAGCCTACATTAGTCCATTCTGTATACGGGGTATGAAGTCAGTACTAAGAAAAAATTGAGAGTATGACTTGATAGTGAGGTTGACAGGCAAAGAAAGGAACAAATGGTCAGTGAGACTGAATAAAAAGAGCATCGACATGAAGTTAGACTTCTGAGAATTCATCAGGAAAAAGGAAAGAGTAAAACGCAATAGTTATAATTTGGCATTGATTTGTCATAATGGTTCTTGAGATTTTGATTTTAACTAATGACATTAAGTACCATACATTCCATTCCAAAGTTTGAAAATAAGGTATTTCTTATTTTTCAAAGTATATTTTAGTGTTTATGCATGAGAGAGGTAGAGAGAGAGAGACAGACAGAGACACACAGAGACACATAGACACAGAGATTATGCTCTAGTATGAATGTTGATAGTGGATAACTTTCAAGATTAAATTTTCTTCTTCTACCTTAAGTTCCAAGATCAAGCTTAGATGGACAGATTTCCATGAAAAGCAGTTTTTAAATGCCAAATGATCCCACATGCCCAAGTTGAGATTTATGTGGGGGGGGGAAACGCCAAAAACAATGCAAATACATATATCATTTCCAGACAGTTAACAAGAATTATCAAGATCATATTTTAGTGTTTTTCTGGGTTCCAGAAATTATGCAAGCAAAAATTTTCTCATTCTAAAATCAAACTTATTTCACTGGAAAGTCAATTCTGATTTTTAAAAATGCTGCCCCCTCTGTCTATTTATTTAAATCATGAGAAATGGAAAGTTACACATTTTAATTTTTAAAAAGTGTATACTTTTAAAAAAGTTATAATTTTAAAAATGCTGCTCCCTCTGTTATATTTATATCATGAGAAATGGAAAGTTACATTTATGCCTACATCTGGAGTCCTAAAAATCCAGGCATTATATTGATAGAGCAAAAATTTAGAAACATGAAAGGGAAAACTTTTTAAAATAGCAACATGAAGTTGCTTATGAATTCACCAATTTTTTATTGAGAAACCATTGTAGATGGGCATATAATAGGCAACAAAATTATAGGGTGCATGAATTCAGATATATCTGACATTCTTGATAACAGAGTTTAGTGAACAGTATTCAGGAAATCTTAGAAAAATAGGTACAAAGTTAGAGACTAATTAGCAATGTAAAATGCCGATGAGTTGTGACTTTTGCATCTTAATTGTAGCATTTAACTATAAGCATGTTAGAGGTCCTGACAGAAGAAAGATGGGCACCACAGAGAGAGCTGGAGAAAGGTGTTCTAGTTTAGATCTATGTTTAAGAGCCATGACTCAGAGATAGAGTATTTGAAATGTTGAAAATAGGTAGCAGGAAGTTGAAGAATATCCTACTAAGGCTGGTGACACTATCAGAATATATTTTAACATGAAAAATCTGTTCTGAGTTGTGCGGAGAATAGATTTCCTGAGAGAAGATTTGATGAAAAATCCTTACTCAAGAGGATGGTTTGATGTTCCAAGTACAGAAAATCATTGTTCTAGAGAGGCAGAAAGGTAAGTTGGGATAGTGTTCTGGTTAAATTGTCAAGATCTGATAAAGCCCTGATTAGTGAGGAATCATATAAAGGAAGAATAGAGAAAAAATCTTCCTACATTTCAGCTTATTTATGTTGGTGGTTGAGTTAATCAGAATATACTGTATAAATGCAGAGATCATATCATATTTTTAATTTGATGTATGTACAATTGGAGGTGCTATGCTCAACCAAGCAGATACTAAGTACACGCCCAACACATTAGTTATGACTGTGGATTTAATATCATATAAGAAATATTCTCATAGGATAATTAAACTGCATAAATTATACTAGTCATAACCAAGTCAACTTGGAGGTGGTTGTAATCTGTGAAGAATCTGAAAATATATTCCTTTGTTTTCTATTCTTTTAAGCATAAATATAATCTACAGAAACCTAGTTTTAACTTGATTTTCTCTCTCTCTCTCTTTCTCTCTCTCTCTTTCTCTCTCTCTCTTTCTCTCTCTTATCTCTATCTCTATCTCTATCTCTTTCTCTCCATAAATAACAGTTTCATATAGCTATTCTCCCCTGTATATGGCACAATCTGGAAACAACCAGATTCAAATCTTTTTTAATTTTTTAGATTTTTTAATAGTATTTTAATTTTTCTTCTCATTTTTCATTACTAATTAGTTTATTTATTTATATCCCAAATGCTGTCCCCCTCGATGGCCCCTCACAGAGATTGTTCTCCCCATTCCTCTTTCCCTTAGCCTCTGAGAAGGTGCACTCCTCCCCCGGCATCCCTACACCCTCAGGCATAAAGTATCTACAGGATTGTGCACATTCTGTCACACTAAAGCCAGACAAGGTAGCCATCTGCTACATATATGCCATGGGCCTCAGACCAGCCTGTGTATGCTCTTTTGTTGATGGCTTAGTCTCTGGGAACTCCCAGGGGACCAAGTTAGTTGATACTGTTGGTATTCCTATGGGGTTGCCATCCTCTTGAGCTCCTTCAACTCTTCCCCTAACTCTTCCACAGGGATCCCAGAACTCCTTCCAATGCTAGCTAGTGAGTATCTGCAGGTGTCTCAGTCAGCTGCTAGTGGAGTCTCACAGAGGACAGTTATGTTCAGATTCAAATCTTAAATTTATTGGAAAGAAAGGACATGAGTGATAAAGGGTGAAACGTTTCACATATAAATTTGACGTGGGGGGAAAAGGGTTCATAGCTTAAAAAACATAGATAAGTAAGCCATAGAGCATTATCATAGCAGTGGTGCTTAGTACAAAAGCCAGACTGCAATGTTATCTGTTCCTGATGAAAATTAGCACGAGATAAAGAACTTGACAGCCTAGAGTCAAAGAAACATACTGAGTGGAAGATCAGCTAGCATAAGAGAGAATGAATAGAATTTCATATTTGTAACAATAAAGAAAACAATAATTTGCAGAATGTGGGACTGATGACCACTGAATGTGGCTAAGAAACCTGACAATGACCTGTAGGTGTATATCACTCACATAGAATCGGGTCATTTCATCTCACAATCTGGAAGATTCTCCATATTGTTGTTCTTTTGTCACAATTAATTTGAGATGAACAAAGAAAGTGACAACACACAAGCATACTCCAGATTCCAAGCAGTATTGTGGTTTAAGTGTTGTCCTTTATATAAGTTGCCTAGGTAATGTATGACTTCACAGCAATGGAAACTCTATGTCAAATATCAAAATGCTTCATGACATTTCTGTACCTACATAGGAGGCAGGGAACTGTAGCTAGTAGAAGGTAGAGAGTTGATGTTGGGAATTAAATACAGAAAACTGGAGAAAAAGCTAATTTCATGCATGAATTTTTCTACTCTGCTGCACCGAGCATGGAACACAATGTTGAGATTTATTTGGGGAATTTTTAAAATTAGTATTATGGTAGTTTGAATATGTTTGGCCCAGGGAGTGGCAGTATTAGGGGGTGTGGCCTTGCTGGAGTGAGTGTGGCCTTATTGTAGGAACTGTGTTACTGAGGGGATGTGCTTTCAAACTCTCCTCCTAGCTGCCTGGAAATCAGTCTTCTGTTTGTCTTTAGAACAAGATGTAGAGCTCTCAGCTCCTCCAGTAGCATGCCTGCCTGCATGCTGCCATGCTTCCTGCCATGATGATAATGGACTGAACCTCAGAACCAGCAAGCCAATCCCAATTTAATTTTATCCTTTATAAGAGTTGCCTTGGTCATGGTGTCTCTTTACAGCAATGGAAACCTAACTAATAGAGAGATTTGAGGCCCCAGGGAATGAGTAGACCTGATTGAGTCAAGAAGCACCCTCCTGGAGGCAAGAGGGAGGAGGAATGAGATGAGGAGCTGTTAGAGGAGGGACCGATGGTGGGGGGAATGACTGGAATGTAAATAAATAAGATAATTTACTTTATTTGGCATAGGCCTCAGCCTAGATAAGTTGACAGCTGTGGTCAGAGCAGCAAACGCTGTGATTTACACAGATTG
This sequence comes from Mastomys coucha, assembly GCF_008632895.1. Taxonomy (NCBI): domain Eukaryota; kingdom Metazoa; phylum Chordata; class Mammalia; order Rodentia; family Muridae; genus Mastomys; species Mastomys coucha. The sequence continues at coordinate 78,037,683 of NW_022196894.1, forward strand.
AATTTTGGTGTCCTGTTTTGAGAAAATGGAAGTGGTCTGTGTTGGCAGTGCTTGAGGAAAGAATGTTTCCTGTAAAATGCACCATTATGTTTGGTGAGTCTCTCCTACCAAACTGTACTGATCACATAATGATCAAGTTATAACATATTTAACACCGCAAAGCTACACAGAAGATTGGTCAGTCTTGTTTGAGTGAAACATTCTGAATTTTGGGAAACATATCCCCCAAAATAAAGACATGGAAATAAATGCGAGTACAGGCCATAAGTATGTTCTAAAATATGCTCATTATGTAAAGATGTGTCCACTTTGCAGTGTTAGTTGCAATGGATGCAATAAAATTGAAACTGAAATAGATGAATTTGTTACTCTCTTGGAGAAAATATAAGAAGTATTTGACTTTTGTTATTGCTTCTTGTAAGTTTTACATAAAATACTAGAATAAAGCATCTTTCCTGGAAAAGGATTTCCCATACATTGGAAACAAATTTATAAACGAAAATGGTTGTTTTCTAAAAGAGTATTCTATTGAACTTTAGATTCCATGAGCAAAAATACTTTATAGGCATTACACATGCATACAGAAAATCATCCTCATTTTAAATATATGGGAAACACTTGGTCAAACAAGATTAAGTTCTTGTGATGCAGATATGGTGAGCATTTAATCAGTCAAAAATATATGAAGCAAATTTTGTAGAATAAGATGTAATGGAGGAAGGACAGAAACTGATAAGCTATAGGAAGCATGTATTAAATGCCAGTCTCAAGGAGGATTCTGAGAACTTTCCTACCCAGGGAATGTTTTCTTTGTGGGATACTATGTTATGACTGAAAATGAACTTTCCATTGTCATCTTTTTCTCACAGGATGCTTTAACAATCTATCAATTCTTCAAATGACAGAAGCGTTTCTTTTTACTCATAAACAGTGACAGTATATACCACTTTCATTTTTGCAAAAGGATGTGATGCTTGGTAAGGTCTCTATAATGCTAATGAATACTGAATCTCACAAAAATTAGTAAACACATGATTAAAAAATTTGAGTTACATAAATGCATAATGAATAATAAGAATATAAATAATTAATAAGAATTTGAGTTTACTCAAGTTGCAGCATACATGGGTGTGTGGGTTATGTGTCATGAACCAGGAGATCACAGAAACTGCCACCTTCTAATTTGTACTATCTCCCATGTGTGGTTATCTTTCCAATACTACATAAAACATAATTATTGTTAAAGGGATCAATATTCTTTTTTTTTGTTTGTTTTTTGTTCTTTTGTTTTTTGTTTCTTCTTTTTCGAGACAGGGTTTCTCTGTGTAGCCCTGGCTGTCCTGGAACTCATTCTGTAGACCAGGCTGGCCTCAAACTCAGAAATACGCCTGCCTCTGCCTCCCAAGTGCTGGGATTAAAGGCGTGAGCCACCACCACCTGGAGGGATCAATATTCTTAAATTGAGTGAATTACCAAGTGTGACAAGTGGTTTATGGAAATGAACAACATTGTAGTTGATGGAGTTGAAGTATGGACTGTTTGTGAACTCAACTGGGCTTTGCTCTTTGACATGGAGGAAGTCTTGTGGGATTGAGTCCTTTGCATATGAAGTCTACATTAGGAGTTCTCAACCTGTGGTTCTCGATTCCTTTGGAGATCACATATCAGATATCCTACATATGTAGTATGTATATTAAGATTCATTAAAGTAGCATCGTTATAATTATGAAGTAGCTACAAATACAATTTTATGGTTGAGGTCACTACATGAGGAACTGTACTAAAGATTCTCAGTATTAAGAAGGTTGACAACCAGTAGTCTCCCTGGACTGGAAAGGTTAAGCATCATATTGATTTTTTTTAAATTGGTTTGAGTCACCTTTTCTTTTTTTCTTAAATTTTAGTTTTGAGATTATAATATATACAAGTAACATTGTTTAAACTGAGAAGGTTGTATTTATATATGTGTGTATATGTGTATATACACACATATATGCACATGCAATACAATTAGAAAACCTCAGGCCATGTCTTCAAGGAGAGAAGGAAGGGATATATGTGAGTCTTTGGAAGGAGGGATGGGAGGGATGCATCAGAATTTAATACAGTTGGTGATGGAAGATCAACTGGTAGCATCAACGGCCATTAGATATAATTTGTGTCATACATCAAACACATAAACTATATTGTAGTAGCTATGCTTAAAAGCTGCCAGTCTGGACTCACTGCCCAGCTGCTGGATCTCAGCAGCCTCCACAGAACGCCCTCTCCAGATATGCTACTTCAATGTTAGATGTCATGGTCCTGTAATATTTTTTGAATAAAGTTCATCTTTCATAGGGTACAGCTTGAAATGTTTTCATATACTCTGTCTCTCTGTCTCTGTCTTTCTGTCTCTCTGTCTCTGTCTCTCTTTATATATATATATATGTATATGTATACTTTGGCTTTTAAAAGAAAATTTAAATCCTCTTTAAAACTTATATAGCTATTTCTGAGACCCAACACTTTTTTTTATATTTACTGTTAACCTATTACTTTTCTTTATGTGTAGGTCTGAAGTACATCTGTATTTCATTTATCTAATGGTATGTATAAATTCACATTTGTTTGTTCCAATAACTACTTTTCTTCTAGCACCTGAAATTTTCTTACCCTTAGATTTAAAAGGCATCTGGATTCCCCTCTTGCTTCTCTGTTGACTCTCACAGGTTGACTTCCATATGAGATACCAAAGACCTCTAAACAATCCATGCTTCACTTCCAGCAACTATAATGCCATAGAGTACCACAACTCTCTTCTTTGATAATTCAGTCAAATATAGGTTTCTGTTAGCCAATCTCTAGTTGATATCCTGTGTCAACAATAACATTCTACACTATTATTTTTCTACTTTATAAAGTAACACTACACACATTAGGTACAAATGTCAGGCTCTGGTATTCTTTATATTTTTATATAGAGTTACAAATGTTGTGCATATTTTTGTGCTTTGTAATAGGATACATCTGCTTTAAATTCCCTACATTTGTTCTTCATTTGAAGATTATAATTCCTGAAGACTTTGTGTACATTCAGGAATTCATAATCTCTTTCATGGTTTTGTTTTGCTCATTAATTTCTTCAAATAAAGCTTCTAATATGTAGATTTTAATATGAAATATTTATGAACACTTGTTTCACTCATCTGTATATATTTTATTCCAGATATTCTGTGTCACAGTGAGTAACATATAGATAAGTACATTACAGATCAAGTTAAATAAACACATTTACACTACCACCAAGTGCCAGAGTTTAGAAACCCAGTTTACTGTAGATTGTCAGTAAATTTAATGAAGCACAATTTCAGCAGAATGCCCATAATTTATACACTATCATAAAGTCAAAAGACTATTTGTTATATCAGTATAAATGAGAGTCCTATTACAAAAGCAGTAGATTTTCTTGAATTTCCTGATGAAGTGTTACATTCTCAGATAAATAGAAGGCTATTTATTTGTTTAAAATTCATCTTGTATCTATTGATATTTCTAAATAACTGAATCTATAAAAATAAATGATGAAATGCTTTAGACTTTCTCATTAGTCTGTTAAATCAACTATGTGTGTGTATATGTGAGTGTGTGTGTTCTCTCTTTTCTAATAATACATGTGCTCTTTGTGTGTTTCCTGAGAGTCATTGCAATAGTCCATGTTCATCTTTAGAAGGAAACTTTATTTCAGCATTTTCAAAAACATTGAATATTAGCTTTAGTTTAATTTTGATTGTTTTTGAATATGATTTAGTTACCTAGACAGAAGAAGGTACTTTGAAATTTTTCCCTCTTCTCTGCATTTCAAGAAATTTATGTAAAATTGGGATGATTCGAAAATAACTGAAAGAATTCAGATTAATAGCCATCTGTCCCTGAAGTTTCTTGTAGATACTTTTGCAAGATAACAAATTTATTTGACAGATGTATCACTACTGAGATAATATGTATGTAATGTCCTAACTTTGGAAAACTATATTTTTGGATAAATATATTTATTTCAAACAGATTACACTATCAGGAAAAGTTGTTTGAAAGGTTTTTAATTACGTATGGGTCCAGCTATTGCTCTTTTATGTTTGTTCTATTTTACTTTCATATTTTAATATGTGATTAACTTTTATCAACATTTATGAAATAATCTTCATATTCTAATCATTGCCTTTTTAAGTTCTTGTTTTATAAGTTATTTATTTCATCTATTACTTCCTTATCTTTATTATCAATTTTATCTTCCTTTAGTTATGTTTTATGAGACAGAAAAAATAATTTTTTTTCTGATTCTTCATAATATATGTATGTAATGCTAGAGGTTTTTCTTAAAATATTGCTGAAACTTCATCCCATAAATATTGTTCTCTTACCTTTTGATATAACTAAGTTAAATCATTTTCTAATTCCATTCCTGATATTATTTTATGAAATTGAGTTGGTTAGATGTATATTATTTTGTTCTTAGGAACTGTATTTTCTTCACTATAAATCTTCTTAATCTCACAATTAAAGAACATGTTTCATATTATTTCATTGTTTTAAATTTCCTGAAACTTTATTATAATTCATCATATCTTAACAGTGACTAAGTCAACCCGTACATTTGAGAAGGTAAATTCTATTACTGTCTTTAGTAGTGATGCAATATAAAATATCCTATGTAAGACTATTCAATGCTTTGCATTATCAAGGCAAAGTTTCATATAATATTAGAAAGATACCAATTAGTAAATGAGCTATGATTTTGTTCTTCTGAGGTATTTATATTTATATTTATTTTATGTGAGTTTATGTCAGGGAGAAACCCCTCAGATAATTAAAGCTGTAAGCCCTTCAAGCGAATTGTAGGCGAACAGATGTTTTAGCATTGCCTCAAGTGACTCCAATTTTCAGCCAGCTTTTAGAGGCTTCAGCTGAGAGATCCTAACTTCATCATTGATGTAATCCTTAAATGGATGACAGCAATCTGCTTAATGCACAAGTTAATACTAAACATACATCTCAGGATGTTTTAAAGATTAACTGGTTAAGCACTTTAGGTATAGTTTTTTTTTTCCAGTAGGTGCAATTAAGTAAAGAAAATTCTCAGACAAAATGCTATTTTTCCTTTAACATTGCCATATTTCATAGAGGCATATGATTAGTATAATAAAAAAGCTTAATACTTTCATAAAATGTACCTTTCTGATAAACATTGTAAGTCAATGGGTAAAGGTAATTTCTATGAAGACCTTGAATTCAGTCCCCAGGACATACATTTTCAAAGGAGAAAACTGACTTTCACAAGTGCTTTTTCAACCTCTACAGGAACTCTATGAGCACATACACAAAAACACTTCATATGTATGCATGAAAGGAAGAAAGAAAGAAAGAAAGAAAGAAAGAAAGAAAGAAAGAAAGAAAGAAAGGAAGGAAGAAAGAAAGGAATGAAAGGGAAGTAAGGAATGAAAGAATGCAGGAAGCAAGGAAGGAAAAAGAAGATAGATAGACATGTTGAAAGTATGCCAAATATTCTTTATTGCTATCTAATGGATCACAAAATGAATATTTCCATCATACATTATTATCCCATTAAGCCTATTCAAATTGTATCTGGAAACAGTAAATCATCAGAAGTAAAGGAAAAGAAAACTTAGTCAAACCGTCAATCCCCAATTAGAAGTAGAAAACACAGTGCTTAAGAGCAAAATGTGGACATTTATATTTTTTGTTTAGTTCACATTTTAGAAGATACTGAGCAGTTGTATTTAAATTGAGATGTTGTATAAAATTGAATATGTCAAATATTTATAATATTCAAGGAGGAGAGATAGAATCCAGTGGTATGAAACATTAAATTAAAGGGAATAGTGGAACAGGGTATGTTAAATTGGCATAAAAGATGGAAAGGCAAGATAGATGAAGGAAAGATAATAGAGAAATTACTAACAGCAAAGACCTTTCAAAATACCATAGAGAATCATAATACTATAGAAGCTTCCTAAAATATTTACATAAACACATATAAAATGAGTTTAAAGGAAGTTACCAAATAATAAGGCCAGAAAGCCTCCATTAGACACCTACATACTTTTGAATAAACAGCCCAGGGTTGGGATGGGTTACCACCTCTTTTGGATTTTGCAGTGCTTTGCTCTGGGTATGATAAACACCATAGCTGAGGCAACTTATAAAAAGAAGGGTTTATTTGTGGCTTTGATTGCACAGGGTTAAGAGTCTATCACCATCATATTTGGGAGATATGGCCATGGGCAGTAGGCAGACATTGCATCTAAGAGTCTCTTGCTATCGTATTCAGGAGATATGGCCGTAGGCAGCCATGACAACTGGAGGAGCAAGCTAAAATTTCATGTTATCTACCACAAACATGAATCAGTGAGAGTAGAATTGGAAATGGTAAAAGTTTCGAAGTTACCTAAGTCAGCTCCAGTGAAGTATTTTCGTCATTACTTTTCTACTGCTCTTAAGAAACACCATGATCAATACAACTTATAAAATAAAGCATTCAGTTTAGGCTTCATGGTTCCAGATGATAGTAGACTCCACAACCATGATGTCTAAGAGCACGACAGAAGGCAGGCAGTCATGGCAAAAGAGCCATAGCTGAGGGCTCCCATGCATAGACAAAAATTACTAAAGAACTCTTCAAACTGCCACACTTCCTTCAACAAGGCTACAACTCCACTCTACCTCTGAAATCTCCACAAATAGTGCCACTGTCTGGGGAACTAGAGTTCAAATCACAAGCCTATGTGGAACATTCTTATTCAAATCATTACAGAGATGTTACCAGTGAAGTTCCGTAGAACACTCACCCCACAATATTACAGGCTATTGCAAAAACTCTTGGTTGCACTATAGATCTTTCAGTAAGATTATTGAAAGGTGACATTTTTGATTCATAGAATGTGAATATGGTATACAGTGAATAAAAACAATTTGTTATTTATCTGGAAGGATCTTCCCTATCAGCTAATTTTTGTGGTTCTGAAAGCTGATATCAATAGAACTGGAAAAGAAAAGTAAATCTCATTCTGCCTAGCTGTGATGTCTAAAATCTATAATGATGATCAGCCTGGCAAGCCATGCGTACTTGTATTTTGATATCATAGTATTTTTAATATCAGATACACACATATTCATTTATTCTATACTGTTTACTGGTAGATACTTTAAACCAAGTTTTAGTGTATGGAGAGATATGATTAAAATTAGTAAAGTAATATGATTGGTGATATGTATAAGAGACTTATTGGTGGAATACATTTTAGGTGGAACTTAAAAAGAAGAAAGTTTACTTTTAAAAGAATTCACAGTAAAATTGTATCAAGTGGCAAAATAGTGTCAAAACTAAGAATATCATTGGAAATTTGTCCTACTGCAAGAAATCAGACCATACTCACTACTGCTCACTAGAACTGAACCTTGTCTGATGTCCAAGGTTGTGAAACAGAGAAGTAATGGTGAACTCCTATCATCAACTCAGTGAGCAACAGATATTCACATTGTGTTGATCTTTTCAAAGATGCAGAGAGTTCAAGATCTCAGGTCAGTTCCAAATAACAACATGTAATATTTATTTAATTGTAGTTTTTGGAATGCCAGCTATCATAAAAATGTCTTCTTTTCTAGAGCCAGAATATTAATTTGGAGATAACCTGTATAGATGCTGATTTATTCATAAGTCTCAGAGTTTTATGAAATCAGGGTTATGACACCATTCTTTCTAAAAGTGTTGTTACCTTAAGTATCTATTGTAGATGCATCTGTAGAGGGGAAATAAGCTGCTTGGTAGCTCTGTCATAGTAAATATGTAAAATTAAAAACCATTATTTTTAAAATGAAAGAAAGCAATTGTGAAAAACAAAAGAAATTTAATTTTCTTTTTATATGCAGAAATATATTAAATATCACAGAATTTGAAAATGCTTTTGCACTGAAATAGAAGAAAATTAAAAAAAAAATCTTCTATTCAATCACTAATCAGACCTGTACCTATTTAGCTTCTGAGATCAGAGAATCAGGATGATAGGGCAGTAGACAATTAGCTGAGTGTTATGAATCCTTCTGAAAGTTTATAATGGAAAAGATTTTTTTCTTAACAAAGTTTACATCAATTGATAGGAAATAAATAAGTTTTAAATGTCATGTACAACATTTGAAAGTATCTGTAGCCATTATTTAGACAAACTTTGAGGCAGCTAAAGACTTAAGAATATGCATTTCCTATACATGCTGCCAGAACAATCAGACCCTCTCCATGTGCAGTCCTTGGTTGGTGGTTGAGACCCTGGGAGCTCCGAGGGTACTAGTTAGTTCATATTGTTATTCGTCCTAAGGGGCTGCAAACCCCTCAGCTCCATTGGTCCTTTCTCTAACTCCTTCACTGGGGACCCTGTACTCAGTTCAATGGATGGCTGTGAGCCTCTACATCTGTATTAGTCAGGTACTGTCAGAGCCTCTCAGGAGATAGCTATATTTAGGCTGGCTTGTGGAGAGGACCTCGGCCCTGTGAAGGTTCTGTCCCCCAGTGTAGGGGAATGCCAGGACCAATAAGTAGGAGAGGGTGGGGTGGCAGGCATGGGGAGGGGGGAGGCAATATGGGTTTGTTTTTGTTGTTTTTGTTTGTTTCTTTGTCTTTTGGAGGGGAAACTGGGAAAGGAGAAATTTACATGTAAATAAAGAAAATATCTACTAAAAATAAATTTTAAAAAATTATATGCATTTTCTCCTGCTTAGTTCATATAATGGGTCAACACATTTAGTTGGGGAAAGATTTCCTAGTCTTTCTGAAGCTCTGTGCTTGCTCTTGCAGAGATTTTTCTAGATGTAGTAATGAAAAAAATTTGCAGATTCTTGTATTTTAGTCTTCATGTGCCTTGATCTTTGAAACATATCTTATGAAAAACAATTGTATAAAACATTATACAAATGGCCCTGAAACTTAGTGTATGATTGAAAAATTTCATTCTCTCACTGAAAGAAAGAAATTGCTCTGCTTGGGGGTAGAGGGAGCTGTTATCTGCAACACAATTTACACATTTATTTCTAGCCCATCAAATAGAATATAGACAGGAATCTAAAATTATGCCCAAAAGGCAAATAACATAGTTTTATGAACATAAGAGAAATTATTAGTGATCTACTTTTTCTAGGATACTTTCTATCAATAATTATCTTCTGAACACTTTAGTGGCTTTATTTTGAATAAATAACAAAAGTGAACAAAAGAGTGAGCATTACTCCAACCTAAATTAAGGAAAATAATTTGAGATACAATTTTATTTTTATGGAAATTTTACATGAGTTTTAAGGGTACTTTGTAAATGGGTATAAATTAAATATAAATATCATCATTAATATAGCTTCCTGTATTTTCCATATCTATGATGCCTTGTGTTTATTATTAAATTCTGTCTGAATAGTAAAAGCATGATATTTTTTGAAATGTTGAAACTGTAGTTGGTGCTTCCTTCATTGATATTTAAGGGTCTTATGTCACACAATGCTATTGTAAATTAGCATGTGCTCATGGCCAATATATAAGGCTGTTTAGTAAGAATCAATATACTTATTATCCAAATATTTATTCAGATTTTATATAATTTCATATGCAGTAATTTAAATAATTGTAAAATCTAGGAAATAACTATAAAACTTTTATTAAGTGAAATCATGTTGCTTTTTTATATAGAAATACTTCCTGAAGATACTTTCAGAGTTTTGGAAGAGCAATAAAATAATCAGAGGAAAGAATAATTTGTGCTGATAAGGGCACAGAGGTGTTAAAAGAATATGAGGCTAAAGCGTGCATTGTGCTGTGAAAATATAAGGGGTGTATTTGTGTTATATGAGCTACCAAAAGACCATCTGAGAGTAGTTCTTCAAAGGCCTAGTGAACAAGTTTACACTGAAGCCACCAAAATCAATCGGGCAATACTGTATTTTAGAAATATGATTGCAACAACCATTGTCAGAATTAACAGATTGAAGAGCACAATGTCTTGACAGAAATATACTAGAAGGATAGACAAAGAGAAAGTGAAAATAATGAAGTGATAGTAACTTCCCTAATAAAATTATTTGTTGGGCAATGTTTCCATTGAGTTTAATTTTATTTCCATAAGTGATGATATAAAAATTAAGAGAGCATCAGAAAAATGCTGAACCTCTTCCTGGGTAGAGTAGGGCCCTGAAGACTTCCTAAGAGGATGCTAAGCATTGGCAAAGGGCAAGTGGCCTTACATTCACAGATTATAGTTTGAAGGTTCATTGCCTCATGGTTGGACCAAGAGTCACCAGTCTGGAGAGGTGGTTCTCGGTGGGAGAGTGATCTTTTGAGGGTATCCCTACCTCAGTTACGTAGTATATGCAATGTTATGTTCATAACTAAGCTAGGGAATCAAAATATCAACTTTGAACATGTGGAGCCAGAGATGAGGAAGGCAATCTGTCTTCAGAGAGGAGGATGCCACATGCCCTGACAGCAGGTCAGTATGTCATTAGGAAGACTCCTTGCCATCTTCATAGCATTATGCATTAATGTTTTCATTCAAGTTTCTTGCATTGCAGTTCCCTAAGAGCTGGAGATAATGCTTTATCCCTGCAAAACAGGAATTTAGTGACTTGTATATAATATTGGTGAAAAATAATTTAAAATGCTTTTAAGTTACTTTAAACAAGGTTGACTTAATTTTCTGTTTAAGATACTGATAAATTGTTATGTGACACTACTCCTTTGGAAACATAAAAATCCTCATCATATGGGGACCCAATGACAGACCAAGATTCCATACTATAATTTGGTGAACCAATGAGCTTTATTGAATTACTTACTGAATCAGAAATGACTTGAAGAGTTATATCACCAATGCCCAACCCAGGATGAATAACAGGTCACAAATACTGGAAATTTGGCAATCACTGAACCACCTGAAGACAGCAGGGCAGGTTCAAGACTGTTTTTACCAGGTGTGTCAAGTGGTATGATCATTTTCCAGGCATCTCAGATGGTCTCTCCATCTTTGAGGCAGCTTAGTTTGTCTCTGTCTCTTATCTAACATCTTGGCTTCTCTGAGAGTGTATCTCAGCTATTCTTACAGCTTGTATATGCCTGGTGACAAAGGAGACAAATGAACCTGATCAATTCCAGAAATTTTCTGAAGCCTTTGGGTTGCTTTTTTTTTTTTTTTTTTTTTTTTTTTTTTGAGGATGATGAGCTTCCCAGCAGGATACATGATATTACTCTCCTTTACATCATCCTATATTTTATCTCCAAAATGGATAGTTTTATCTCAGAGTAAATAGATACACAGTATAACTAAAGAATAAGTACTAACATTTTTCCCTTTTCTTTTTTTTGCTAATCAGACTTACATAAAGGTCTCAAAACTGCCAAATACTGTTTAGTTTCATAGATTATAATTTTAGGAAGATATTTCTTACATGGATGAGTGTAGATGATATGATATTCTGAAATAAGGTTCACATGTCATAATTTCTAGCCACAGTTCCATCATCCAAATAAAAGCATTTCCTTGAGCTTTTCTTTTCTTTTTTTTTTTAACTTTTATTGCATTATGATGAGAAAAGTTACATGATTTCAGTTTTTCTGAATTTATTAACATTTTAAAACACATTTTAATTAAATAGAATTGAATCACATTCTTGTTCCCCTTTTATACCACCGATCCTCCCATAGACCCCCCTTCAATACCTACAATATCTTTTTTGTCATATTCCTTAAAGTTTATAAAATATTATAACAACAAAAGTATTATAAAAGTTGTTTGATACAAAACAACAATCAATTTAACAGTCTTATGTAGATGCTCATCTACAGCAATAGTGAAAATACATTTTTCTCAATATAAATTTTAAATAACTCCAAACATATTAGCTGTATACTTAAAAATAATACATCACTACTAGTATTTTCTTAAATGAACAGGAATATATCTGTCATTGCCCACATGGCAAGCCAAAGACAAGAAAAACTTACAAAGGAATTGAGTAAGCTGAAGGAAAAGTTTTAAGTCTACCAAAAGTAATTCTTCTATAATGTTGTAAAGTAAACATCTTTGTTCCATAGAGAGATATTATTTTACTTCACTAAACAGCAATCAAACCTAACATTAGTGCTGAAGGATTATATTATTTAAACTTCAAAGAGCTCACTGTAGCTAATAATAATAATAATAATAATAATAATAATAATAATAATAATAATAACAATAACAGAAAAAATGGAAATATAGGAGTTAACCATCTCCCCTATTTTGTTTTCCTAAACTGACCATGCTGTGACTGGAAACATAAGCCAGTAGAACAGCATGAACTTGCAACTACTGAAGTTCTGCCTTCGTATTCCTGAAGGAATTCTAGGGTATTTTTCACCGTGAAGCTGGCCACTGGATTATGGCCTCCCTGAAAATCTTTCTTGCACACTTTGACAGAATGACATCAACTACCATGACTTGGAGCTTTAGCATATTTATTAGGTATAGTGCAGCAAGCAGAGTAAGCTAGACTGGTAAGAGGTCTCCATAGGCAATCAGTCTCAGGCTATAAGCATCCAGGAAGAGAAAGCTATTATTGCTAGATTTTACATACTTAACTAACATCCACGCTCAAACCAAAGGAAGACTTTGTCATCCCTCCAAGCCTGACCCAAATCTGGAAATCTTTGTATCTTCCATAGGTCTGAGGCTTTGCATCCCAGCACATTATTCTCTTTTCTTAAATGCGTTGTATTTTGGTTTTGAGATTATAACATAAATTAAATTTTTTTGTCCTTCTCTCAAACCCTCTCATATAAGTCTTTCTGATCTCCTTAAATTCCATGTTCTCTTTTTCACTAACTGTTACTCTATGTATATATGTATCTCTGTGTACTTGTTTATTCCTACATATAGCCTGTCAAGTCCATGTAGTTACTTACATATATATTTTCATCTTTTCTTCACATTTTTACTCAAGGTTTTCTCAGCTCCTCAGATGTTAATTTCTTGCTTGAAAGATGGACACCAGAAATTACCCTCTGATACTCTCCATGTTCTTCTATAGGGTTAATGAAAGCAGTACTACATTGTGAACAGATATGTTCAAAGGAAGAGCTAACTCCAAAGGAAGTCAAGCTGAAAATGCTTGTAACGATTCAGATGAGAGGAATGGTTCCTTGCAGGAAGAAGGCTCCTTAGCAAATTCTGAAAGCCCTATGTCACCAATGGGACCTCATACTTACTAGCATCTTATATGCTTATTTTCTGGCACATTAAACAATGCTTTCTTGCTTTTGTCTACTATTACAAAAACCCATGCTTCCTATTTGGAAGACAAGAGAATATCAGTCTGGGTGTGATAGATCATGCCTTTAATCCCAGTACTCAAGTGGAAGAGAAAGATAGATCTCTGTGATTTATAGACTAACCTGGTTAAAATAAAGATTCACAAACAAATCAGGGACTATATAGTAAATACTGTGAAAACAACAACAACAACAATAACAACATTAAAATACTTGATCCACTTTTTAGTTGGGTATACAACTTGTTATTTTTGTCTATAAGGGTAAGGTTATGACAGGCATAGACACATTTATGAACTTAGAGAATTCATTATGTCCACTTCTTTGCTCTGTATTGCCCAATGTAGTGTATTCAGATGACTCATCTACATTTTTATGATGTAAGTCTAATATAGAATCCAGACACTGATTTAGAAGTAAGCCTAAATTCCCAATGTTTCCTTTGGTCTATTCTGCTGCTCAGATCCTGGTGTCTCCTGCACAAGGTATGTATGTGTCTTCTGAATTTAAATTTATTTGATATCTGTTACTTAAAAAAATAAAATCCTGTGGCCATTAATTCTCTCTTTCCAATACATTCATCATTCCAGCCTCAAACATGCTCTTCTTATTATGCAAATAACCAGGCTGTCATAACAAAATATCACAGACATTATTTTTTCCCACAGCCCTGGATGCTTGAATGCCATCGCATTTGGTAGTTGCTGACACCTTTCTCCTTGGTTTGCAGGTGTCCATTTCTTTGCTACCACATTTCATGGCCAACTCTATAAGACTATGAAGATCTTTATGCCAACACAAATTTCATTGTCTTAGAGAGGAGAAAGCATGCTTCTGATTCTAACTCTCTGGATATGGAGAAGAAAGTGCTGCCACTTAAATTTAAGCCAGCCTGGATTAAATGTGAGTGCCATCTTTTCTAACATGTCTCAACATCTTAAACATATAACACCTGTCACATTAGATACGTTTGTCTTCTGAAGTTCTCTACTATCACTAACTGAATTTTTATATTCCTTAAATATTGATTAACCTATTTTCCAGTGACAGTTTTGCTCCTGCCATGCTTTTCCAGAATAGTGAGCTGTATGAAGATCATCAGTACTCCTTTGGAATGTCAGAGCTGCATAGCATTCCTCA
>NW_022196894.1:78052168-78071773 GCF_008632895.1 Mastomys coucha
ACAAATTTCATTCTCGATATCAAATTCAGTCACATCACGTAAAGGGAGACACTTCTTTTACTCACTTGTTAAGGTCAGCTTGGCTTACTCTCCATTGCCTGCTGAAGTTCTTTTTCTAATTAAGCCCCATAATATGATACCAGTACATGAAACAGCACTTCAATATCTGAATTTTGCAGACAAACTCTTTAGTTCATGTAGCATCTTTCCTTAAAGATTTTACTGGTTGACTCAACCATAAAAAGAACAACAGTTTGTTATAGATTCAGGAATTTTATTACTTGCATGTAGCATGAAGTAATTGTAAAAGGTACTTGTCCCACATGTTTTGTACAACAATGACAACACTGGATAACTATATTAGGAGTTGAGAAGTGAACTGCATGTTCATCTAAAAATCAACAGATAGGTGGATCTTTATACATAGTAGCTATATTCTAAGTGATACAGAACATTTCTATTACTAACTATGACCAGATAAACTATCTCTCAATAGCATCTCTGAAAAATAAAATTAAAAAAAAAAAAGAAGATTAAGCTGGAACTGTCCCTTCTGATAGAACAGTGGACATTCCCATAGTAGATGTTCCCATAGTATACCATTCATGGAAAAACACTAGGAATTGTTATTAAGACTCAGAGTGAAGGGTTTCTGGGGAATTTTGGATCACTTCACATTTTGAGTTACATAAAGGATCTTTAGGGCACAGTCATTCCTTTCCTTCATAGGTCCCCGAGGATTATTGTTCATACAGCCCAGATTTCTTTTATAAAAGACAGGAACTCAACAGTAAGTAATAAATAAACATCCACCTGAATCATATGTAAAAGAAATTATTACTGAATATTAGATTGAATTTTAAGAGAAACTTCAAATTTTTTATAAGAATATATTTCAAGAAAAAAATGAAGTGTAGACATGTAGAAAAGAAGACAAAGATGCAATCATTTGAATTAGCCTACACTTCTCCTCTGATCTACTTGACCATAATGCACTCCCCCTGCCAAAAAAAAATCACCCTATCAGTGCTTCCAGGATGCTATGTTACAAAATAAAACAGAATAAAACACACACACACACACACACACACACACACACACATATACCACACACAAACTGATGGGAGTTTTGAGCTTCATAAAGTTAAGGTCTTTTAATAGATAATTTTAATGTTGGCTGGTAGTGTCCCATTAAATGTGTTATCTATGTTTTTTTTCCTACTCGGTCTTCATGCAAATTTCAGCATATTGAAGTGATAGGTTAGGTCACTTGAAGTGTGTGAAGGCAATAAACTGAACAGGAAGCAGCCATTTTAACAAATGGAATGGCTCTGTTTTACATTTCATTCTAATAGGAAAATCCACAAGACTGGTATCATCACACTGAGATTAAAATAGACTCATTCAACAGAATGACTCTTTAGTTGTGTCATGTATATTACCTGATTTTTGAAAATCTAAGAAACTTAATCTTCTTTCCTGCCATAACAGCATGCGATTTTGTAAAATACATATTCACACAGATAAGTTAATGTCATTAACCAAATGATCATATAATTTTCGTTCATCATCTTGGCAAGTTAAGAAGAGAAATACATCCCATCATAATACCTTTAAATGAAATGCTACAGAAGTAGACAATTTTAATAAGCCCTAATGCTCAGGAGACATGAAAATGGAACACATAGAATCAAGTTGGGAATACACAATGAGAATTAATCCTATTGCTTATTCAATAGCATACTCCATAGCATCTAACTGATTTCTGTGCTGTATTTGTCATTAACAGCAAAACAAGCTTAGAACCGAAAAAGGAGAAAATCACTCAAAAAGAGAACTATATCTGCTGATCATCTAATACACCAATGTTCAAGGAAAGAAGTATAAATACAAACAAACTGCAGCATGATCTAATGAGCTTGTGAACTCACTAGTGGATATTCAAATCATAAGTGTTCTATTACTTTTTTCATTTTATTTTTTACCTTTTAAATGTGTATGTATGCTAGCATTATAGCTAAAGGATTTCACATTATACAGTCAAACTTATAAGGATTATAAAAAAATACAGCTTTGTTATGTGTATGAATTATTTTTCCTTATGAACATGAAAAAAATATTCAGAATAAAAAATGGCATATTCCTTTAACTTTAGAATAGTTACTTATATATTTAATTTTGACCTTACTTTCAAACAGAATAAATAATGGTACAAAAATGCTGAAAATATCCAGGGAACTTAAGGTCTATTTTTATACATTTATTTACTTTAAAAATATTTAGGAGTGCATCAAAACAACAACAAACAACAATAGTAATGTACACGCACTAAGAATCTGGATAAGCTCAGAGACTATAAGTACTTGCTGCTTTTATAAAAGACCAAACTTTCCAGTACCCACACTTTCCCAGCAAGCTCAAAAGTACTATTAACTTCAGCTCCTGATGATATGACACCTTCTGGCCTTCTTGGGCACACACATGCAAATGTACAGAAATAGACACATAGTTGATTCCCCAAGAAGTTCTTATATTGTTGAGAATAGTTTTTGCCATCCTGGGTTTTTTGTTATTCCAAATGAATTTGCAAATTGTTCTTTCTAACTCTGTGAAAAATTGAGTTGGAATTTTGATGGGGACTTCATTAAATATGTAGATTTCTTTCAGCAAGATGGCCTATTTTACTATATTAATTCTTCCAATTCATGAACATAGGAGATCTTTCCATCTTTAGAAATCTTCTATTTCTTTCTTCAGAGACTTGAAGTTCTTATCATACAGATCTTTCATTTGCTTTGTTCGAGTCATACCAAGGTATTTTATATCATTTGTGAGTGTTGTGAAGTGTGTCATTACCCTAATTTCTTTCTCAGCCTCTTTATCCTTTGAGTAAAGAAAGGCTACTGATTTTTTTGAGTTAATTTTATATCCAGCCACTTTGCTGAAGTTGTTTATCATGTTTAGGAGTTCTCTAATGGAATTTTTGGGGTCACTTAAGTATACTATCATATATCATCTGTAAATAGTGATAACTTGACTTCCTCCTTCCCAATCTTATCCCCTTGATCTCCTTTTTTTGTCTGATTGTTCTACTAGAACTTCAAGTACTATGTTGAATAGGGAAAGAGTGGGCAACCTTGTCCCTGATTTAATGAGATTGCTTTTGAGTTTCCCAGATGTCCTTCAAAAGAGGAATGGATACAGAAAACATGGTACATTTACATAATGGAGTACTACTCAGCTATTAAAAACAATGACTTCATGAAATTCTTAGGCAAATGGATGGAACTAGAAAATATCATCCTGAGTGAGATAACCAAGTCACAAAAGAACACACATGGTATGCACTCAATTAAAAGTGAATATTAGCCCCAAAGATCAGAATACCCAAGATACAATTCACAGACCACAAGAAACTCAAGAAGAAGGAAGACCAAAGTTTTAGGTGTTTTGGTCCTTAGAAGGGGGAACAAAACACTCATGGGAGGAAATACAGAGAGAAAGTGTGGAGCAGAGGCTCAAGCAAAGGCCATCCAGAGGCTGCCCTACTTTTGAATCCATCCCATATACAATCACCAAACCCAAACTATTGTGAATGCCAAAAATTGCTGTCTGACAGGAGCCTGATATAGCTGTCTCCTGAGAGACTCTGACAGTGCCTAACAAATACAAGAAGCAGATGCTCACAGCCAACCATTGGACTGAGTATGGGTTCCCCAAATGGAAGAGTTAGAGGAAGGACTGTTGAAAAAGATAAAGGGGTTTGCAACCCATGGGAAGAAGAATATTAATCAACCAGACCCACCCAGACCATCCAAGGACTAAACCACCAGCCAAGCAGTACACATGGAAGGACACATGGCTCTAGCTGCATATGTAGCAAAGGATGGCTTTGTGGAACATCAGTGGGAGGAGAGGCCCTTGGTCCTGTGAAGGCTAGATTCCCCAGTGTAGGGGAATGCCAGGGTGGGGAGACAGGAGTATGGGGGTGGATAGAAGAACACCCTCATAGAAGCAGGGCGAGGGCAAATGGGATAGGGAGTTTCGGGGGGGACCAATCGGAAAAGAGGATGACATTTGAAATGTAAATAAAGAGAATATTCAATAACAAAAAGAAAAAAATGATGACATCCCATAAAAAGAACACACACATATATACCCCCAAAATAGTGAAATAAATATTTAAGAGAATAATATAGTGAATTGATTTCTCATTGCTGTTATAACAAGTTGATATTAATTTAATGGCTGAAACAAGCATATAGTATATCTTTATTGATATGAGGGTCAAAGTTTGACTTGAGTCATCAAGACTTTTATCAGGAGTGCAAGGAAAGGATGTATTGTTTGTATTACTACACTTTAGAGAAGTCGCCAAAAACCCTTGGTTCACAGTTCTTTCTCGACTGTCATAATCAGAAGTAATGTGCTTTTCTATTCTCACTTGTCCTGTTACTGTAGAAGTTTCACTGGATTCTTTTTGACTCCTTCTGTGCCTTTTCCACAAGAGCCCTTAGGATAACAGTGACCTTCCTACATGATTTCCCACCTCATCACTTGGGTAAATATTTTCTGTATCTACAGCATCTGAGGAATAGAACCAACACAGTTTAAAAGGGTGATATTTTGCCTCATAAGTCAGTATTAGGCATCTGTGATTTCTAATCAAAATATGTTCATTTAGTCATTCTAAAAAATTATACTCTGATTTTATTCCTCCCCTAATAATTTAACAATGATTTAAAAAACCTTTCGATTAAAGTGAAGTATCTTGAAATCTTTTCTATTTTGAAATTAAAAAACAAATAAGAAGCAACCTCTCCTCCCAAACAAACAAACAGACAAACAAACAAAACCCAAGTATTCTTGAACATTCTGTCATACAGTAAAGCCTATTGAAGCATTTGTGGAATGAAAATAAAGAAAAGTGGTTTATATAATGGTGATCCACGATCCAGAAATAAACCATAATCATTCTCTTCCTATATCTCCTGAAGAATTTAAATCCACTGATATTTGCATTTGTTTTTTGTTTTTTTGTTCACTCACCTTTGTAGTGGTGGAGTTTGAATCTATAGCCTTTACACATTACTCCCGTGCAATCACTAGTTACAACCTGAGATGTCAAGTTACTTTTCATTTTGAGACTGAGTCTTGAGATGCTGTTTGAGTTAGTTTTAAACTCAAAATATAGTCCAAGAAAATATCACATTGTTATATTCTTACTTTAGCTTTGCAGATATATAAAATTACAGTGACTGTACTATCATGGCAACCTTTATGAGTCATTGATACGCCTTTTAGTCGATCTTCATTTTAATACATAGCACTAAAATAAATGCTTCTTTAATTTTGATCTCTATCCTCTTATCTTCTCATTTCATTCATGAAAATTGGTAACCAACATTAAAATATCAAGTATATGCATATTTACTGCTATAGGGAAAAATGACTATTCTTTTTGAGATTCTTAGCATCCATAATAAAATAATATAAAAACAGACATTAACCAAAGTTAGGGACAAGTTTATTAAAGAAGATGAAAGCAACCTCAAAAAGCAGCTTATTTATTTAGATTACAATATCTTATTCTTACTAAATCATTAGGTTTATGCAAATCTGCCTGTTTTAAAGTTAAGACATTTTGATATCTTGTTAGGTACCATGTAAATTGAATGCTATTAAAATACATATTTAGCAGTTGTAAAATCTGGTATAAAGCTGTAGAACTTCAGTTGATGGCAAAATAAAGGTATTCGATTGTTATCTCTATCCTTTTACCATTTAGAGATGTGGTCCCCTCCACTATCCACCTGGTCACTATCTAGGGTAAAGGCTCTACATTGTAGACTTTACAGTTAAGAACAGAGCCCATTGATTCCTCCTTTCTTCGATTGCTTTCTATTGCTCTAATAAATACCACAACCATAAGAAAATTTGGGGAGGAAAGCGATTGCTTTGTTTACATATTGCTAGTAACATTTCATGGAGAAAAAAAACAGGAAGGAACTCAAGCAGTCATCTAAATATGGAAAGTGATGTATATCCTGTTTAAGAATCCTGTTTACTGACTTTCTTTCATTGATTGCTCAGCTTTAAAATACCACCAAGGAACACTGGCCCATGGACTCTGAATGGGATAAACTCTTACATAGCAATTATTCATCAACAAAATGCCCCCTCACATACTAGCCTACAGGCAATCTGACAGAGGCATGTTCCAAGTTTACTCTTCCCAAATGGATCTACTTTGTGTTGTTGAAAAAAATAGCAACAAAAAACAAATAGTGAAACAGGACACATTCTTTTCATGTTAACTAAGTAATTACAAATTAACTGAGTAACCCTGCCAATCTCTTGTGCAGACAAATGCCTCTAACAAATTCTCTTCTCTAGAAACTTTAGTAAAGCTTATAATGTCTAAATACAGCATAAGTTGACATTTATTTAGCAACCATCTTCTTTCTATGACTATATGTTCCAAGGTATCATTTTATGAGAAAAGGACAATGTACATCAAAATAAATGACACTATTTCCACACTCTAGAAACAACCTTGTGCATCTTAAGCTTGCAACTCTAAAACATCTGTGGAAACAAACATATTGCTCAAATGTTATACATTTGCCAAAATAATTAATTTTCCAAAAAACAAGTCTCAAAGGCTTTCACCTGAGTATTCAGATTTTTCTTGCAAGAACAAGTAGAAAAAATACAATAACTATCATAACAATGAACCATTACACAGGTTATCAAAAAAGCTCAAGAAGTCTATGATTCAATTGAGTTATAATAATGTTTATTAAAAACATGCAGGACCCAGATGATTGGAGTAGCCGACTCTAGGTTATTGTTTAATGAGGTATAATTTTAACAAAAAGCATATATAGAAATTTGTCCTAGGCTGATAGAATACACAGAAAGAATAATCTCCAAGTCTTCTTGAAATTTTGGAAACTAGCAGAGTTAGTAGCTGAGGATGAAAGTGAAATTGTATAACCAGTAGAAGAAAAAGGTTATGCGCAGTGTCATTCAAACCTAAGAGTGACTATAGCATTGCTACTATCATTTATTTCAGGAATCTCTAAAGGAAAAGCATATCATAGATTTCTGGACACACTAATCTATAGAATCTACAGATGGCTATGATCCAAGCCCTGGAACTTCACAGTGGTCAGAGACACATTTTCCCTATCTGTTTTCCAAAAGGAATCTACTATGTTCAGGTGACATACCTATAGTTGTCTTCTCCTTCACATTTTGAAAAGTGCCTCCTAAATGTCACCTGCCAAAGAGAAGAAAACTCATATGGCTATTGACTGAAGTAGGGATACAAATTCCTGACCATTCTTTCCAAATAGGGAACATTGTGGAAAGTGAAATTTGTTTGCCAATGTTAAGTATTCTCAAAAGATTACATAAGCGAATTTTCATCATATGGGTAAGAGCTTTATAGAGAAATGACTAAAAGAAATATAAATATGTGCCTAGGGGGTGCCTATACTTCCCAAATATTACATTCCCAAATGAAAGATTACCATGCTTGAACTCACACATATAGCATTAATTTGTAAAATATTTCTGTTTTAATTTATCTAAAATCTAACAGAAACAGAATTCTGCTTCTTAAAGTACCTTTGTTCTGAAGAGGTCGATGGAGTACATAGGCACCTCTCCTTTCCTGGAAGAGAGAGGCTGATTACATTCCTCAGAAAAACCACAGGGCAGACAGAGCATTGGCCACCTGCTGATATGGAAAGCCCTTACTACCTCATTCCCTAAGGAACAATCAGTTTAAAGGTCATACTATTCGGACAATTATATTGTGCCTAGTTGCTGTTGCTCTAGTCTGCTCCTGGAAACTGTATAAGAACTCTCTGAAAGAGCTTCCCAGGGTCATTGTCTCTCCTTTGGATGTAGGATGGCCCCAGCTTGTTGGAACAATAGACTCCTCTTACTTTTGCATCAATTCCTGGCTCCCTGTGGTTCACTCAGGGGGGTCCCCTGTATCTAAAGCTCTTCAGAGTCTTACAGTTCTTTGGTGAGCATACATTCCTCTGCCTATTAGTGTTTCTCTTTAATACAGTTTTTCTTATAAATGGGAAAAAGTTGGAATTACACAGTTATTAGTTTTTAGATCCAGATATCTACCCTTCTTCTTCCAGGTTTATGATTGTCTTTGAGCAAAAATATATTTATAAAAGGAAAATAGTTCTGCATATGTATTGATCATATATAGGTGTTTTCTTAACATTCTTAAACAATTCAAGATAATGCCTATTCATCTAGACTTTCCATTTTTTCTTGTTATTACAGAGATTATTTGCCTCTTGGTTTTTTGTATACATAATATATGAATAGACAACATGAATTGTTGAAAATGGGCTCAAATGCTTTGTCTTAATTCAGAATGACATGGGAATCTGCTCATTCAGATACTAAAGCAAGCCTGTTGCCAATTGGCTCTAATAGGGAAATATAGTTGCCAATGACCAATGGCTGGGCAGGGTGAAAGAAGCGGGACAGTTAGATTGCAGAGTGAGGGGCAAGGAACAGAGAAAGGATAGGAGGGAATCCCCATGATGGAGAAGCAGACGGATTAGATGTAAAGTCACAGGAAAGAAAGCAGTCAGCCATGTAAGAATTCCTGAAAGCAACCCTAGGGGCTACTACCCCATTGGATCTGGAGTTACAGAGATGAAATGTTGATTTAGCAAGTTGACTCAGGAAAGTTAGATGGGAGAATGTATACTATCCACCGAAAGGTTTAGAAATGTCCAGCCATTAAACTAGTCAGCATATCAAAATTAGCTGGCATGTATGTCTCTCTCATTTAGGAATCCAGAGACTCTTGGGTGGGTACAGCACATGGGCATGACCTGCCCAGAGCCAAAGCGATTAAATAGAAAGAATTATTTAGAGATTCTTGGATGGAATACACACACACCATGATATAAGCTTAGGAGGAGGGGAGACTTGTTTTTTCTATGAGCTGAGCCCAGTTACCTGGTTCCAGTGAAAGCCCCAAAACAGGAACCAAAAAGAACACAGTTGTCAGGGCAATTTACCTTGGGACTTTCTAAAGGCTTCTGGCTGCCTCAGAGAGTTTGAACTTAGAGAGGTTCTGGGAGCCCCTGCTGTGTAAAGAGACAGGAAAGGTAGGCAGAAAGAGGCAAAGAGTAGAGGCTGCTGACCTCCAACAAGCATATAATCAAAGCATAGAGATTAATAAAATTTGATGTAAATGTCTTTAAGGATAGAAGTGAGTATAATGGCAATTTTTTAAATATTCTTAAGTATACATGGATAAAGAAATCTAGGCTTTTGATCTTAAATTATAGTTCAGAAGCAGGGGGTAAGTAGAATAAACATCTCAGACAGATAAAAAAGCTTATGTTAATTCAAATTATATAAAGAGAAGGGGACATACCTACAGAGATATTTATCTCCATAAAAAAGGAGGATTTAAGTATACTTAGATGAATAAATAATTGAGGCTTTTCCTTTTAAATTATAGTTCTAAAACCAGCAAACAGGCATCCTAACCTATCTCATACTGTAGAAAATTAGGCCATGATCTCACTATTAAAAATTAATCATGTAAGAACAAACAGGAGATAGTGGAGGAACACTATCCCAACAGATAATATTTGTTTAGATTGTTTTAATTGCTTTGAGTTGTTTTAATTATCAAAATGAAGATCGTTATAAATTTGATAGTATTTATGATAGTAAGAGCCCTCTGGGAGAGAGGTCAAGCTATTAATTTGATCAATTCTATATCTGTAATGATTTCTGGTTACTGGACCAGGGTGATGCTATTTTAGGAGAAAAGCTCTGTATTTTTGTTAACAGGAAAGGAGAAAAGTCTCTGGAACCCCCTCCAAAGTAATATGGACCAGAGATACTAGGGGAAGACCTTTTGAAGATCTAAGTTTCATACAGAATGGAAAACAATCAAGAAGACTAAACAGGACAGATAACATAATCTATTGATTCTTCAACATTGGGAGCTTCAAAATAACTGGCTTAGACATACAAATGTCTCAGCCAAAACTTCAGTTAAATTTATACAGTAAAACTTCTTGGTTATAGAATCCTTAAAATTACTCATACCCTCTTTCATATGACAGGAATGAAGGTTTATTACAATTGATCATTGATTTAGTTAACTCATAAAAAGACAGTTGTCATTCACCAGCTCAAACAGAAAGCAAAATTTCATCCTTAATTGATCTGTGCACCTTGCACAATCCATATAAATATCTTAGCAGTACTAAAATTTTTGTTCTGAGATTTATATATTGCAGAATATACATCTCTAGCAAGATTCATCCTTGCAGACAGTGAAATAACCTGCTGTTTCAGCTCCCTGTTTCCTGGTTCTGTCCAGAGACTTGTTTCCAGAACAGCTTCAGGAATTGCTGCTGATTCCCAATGACTCAGTTCATCCAGCCTTTCAGGCAGATCCAGTCAAAACTTCAGTCAAGCCCTGAGCTTTCTAAGCAGACAGGATAACAGATATTAAAGCTAGTTTTCTTATGTCTAACCAAATTTTCTAATTTTCCTACTCCTTCCCCCACTTTAAAAAATTTTCATTGCCCCTATTGAGCAGAAAGAAGTTATGGAGAGTCATCATGCCTATCCCTTGAGTTTGGATGTCTGGCTACGATTATTTTATAAATTATTGATAGGTTGTCATTTTTAGGGATAATTTGGGAATGATCATAATTTTGAACAGAAAGGAAATAGATGGAATGGATTACTAAATTTATTTTAAGCAAACAATCATATAACCCCAATCTGAAATTCTCACAGCCAAGAAAACATTAAAACAATCATTCACCATGATCAAGTAGGCTTCATCCCAGGAATGCAGGGATGGTTCAATATATGGAAATCCATCAATGTAATTTACTATATAAACAAACTCAAAGAAAAAAAGAACACATGATCATCTCATGAGATTCGGAAAAACCCTTTGACAAAATCCAATACCCCTTCCTGTTAAAAGTATTGGAAGCCAGGCAGTGGTGGTGCATGCCTTTAATCCCAGCACTTGAGGGGCAGAGGCAGGCAGATTTCTGAGTTTGAGGCCAGCCTGGTCTACAGAGTGAGTTCCAGAACAGCCAGGGCTATACAGAGAAACCCTGTCTTGAAAAAAATCAAAAACCAAAAACCAAAACAAAACAAAGCAAAACAAACCAAAACAAACCAAAACAAAACAAAAAAAGTATTGGAGACCTCAGGAATTCAAGGTCCATACCTAAACATAATAAAATCAATATATAGCAAACCAATAGTCAACATCAAACTAAACTGAGAGAAACTCAATCTCACTAAAATCAGAGACAAGATAAAGCTGCCCACTCTCTCCCTACCTATTCAATATAGTACTTGAAGTTCTAGCAAGAGCAATTAGACAACAAAAGGAGATCAAAGGGATACAAATTGGGAAGGAGGAAGTCATGATATCACTATTTGTAGATGATAGGATGTTATATATAAGCTACCCCAAAAATTCTACCAGGGAGCTCCTACAGGTGCTAAACAACTTCAGCAAAGTGGTTAGATATAAAATTATCTCTAACAAATCAGTAACTTTCCTCTACTCAAAGGATAAATGGGCTGAGAAAGAAATTAGGGAAACAACACCCTTCACAATAATCACAAATAATATAAAATACCTTGGTGTGACTCTAACCAAGCAAGTGGAAGATGTGTATGACAAGAACTTCAAGTCCCTGAAGAAAAAAATTAAAGGAGACCTCAGAAGATAGTAGAAATCTTAACTGATACAAATTGAAGTTGAGTTTTTACATTGGTACAAAATTTATAAATTTATACAGATATGTTTTTCATTGGTATAAATTTCTTATATTGATACAAGATTTTGAAATTAATATTGTTACTCTTAGGTAAGCATTGTGCCCATACAATTCATATAAGAATACAAGACTTTAATAAAAAAAAATAAAGAGGGCTGGTGAGATGGCTCAGTGGGGAAGAGCACCAACTGCTCTTCAGAAGGTCATGAGTTCAAATCCCAGCAACCACATGGTGGCTCACAACCACCCATAATGAGATCTGACGCCCTCATCTGGTGCGTCATCTGAAGACAGCTACAGTGTACTTACATATAATAATAAAAAAAAAAAAGAATTCAAGACTTAGACTAAGTCCTTCTAATAACTGCTATTACAATCTATTTAAGAAATTAAATAATGCATGTTAAGAGCCAGGTAATAAGCTCTTGGTTATATTAGATTCTTATCTGACTATATTAAGGTGTTTTCTACAATATTAGCTAAGAAATTGCTAAGAATAGTTAAGGTTCAACAATTCAGATAAACTATAAATAGACAATCCTAAAAAAACATCATAAATCCACAAAATATTACAGTAATATTAATTCATTATTAAAGATCATTTGACTAGAGACATGTATGCTCCTGACACTATTCCTTTCTTGGTTCAAAGAAGAAAGTAAGCATCAAAACATCCATATGGAGTTGCTTCAGTTATGACAAAATAGCCACTGGACAAACATTAACCTCTTCATTTACAGACAAAAATATACTGCCCAAGAAAGGAGAAACATTGCAGGATAGTCGACAATTTAGCTCTACCAAGATAGAAAACAAGGCCTCTATAGTTCCTACTTCATTTCAAAGTCTGTCAGATGGTTCTGGGCCACAAGGCTGAGGACTGATGCTCCAACATTTTGAGGAATGATGAACTGTCCAGGTAATTAGCTGTCTCTACAAATTGGAGAAATTTTGGAAGCTATGCTTTGTACTTCCTATATCTCCACGTAATATTTATTTCATTCTTGAACTTCTGATGGGGTTGAAGACTAATAATCAAACTCAGACTGTTAAATATTTAGAAAGATGATATAGAAAGGATGGTTTTCAGATGGTAATACTTAATTTAATGGCTTTAATTTAGCCAGAACATAATTCAGATGTAAAATTGTAAATTCTTTAAGTCAGGATAAATAGTAGAGTACTTTATGTAATTGAAAATATGATGGACTGGATGTTAATTATATATTATCCTTCTCATTTACCTAATTGTTATGGTTATGCTCAATTTGTATCTGAGAGAAGAGCTTTTTTATTTTGAAAAAAAATGGTGAGATGTTAGGAATTGATTCTAATGATTTGTCTTAATTCAGCTCCCAAAGACATGCTTCCCTACCTGAGGTTCCCTGCCCCCAGCAGATTGTTGATTAACAATCCCAGCACTTGGGAGGCAGAGGCAGGCAGATTTCTGAGTTTGAGGCCAGCCTGGTCTACAGAGTGAGTTCCAGGACAGCCAAGGCTACACAGAGAAACCCTGTCTCAAGAAATCAAAAAAAAAAAAAAAAAAAAAAAAAAGTCACAGAGCCAATGGCTGGGCAGAAAGCTGGAGGCTGGACTTTTAGATTTCAGGGGCAAAGGGATTGAGAGAAGAGAATCTCCATGACTTGGAGGGAGAGGGATCAGATTTAAGAACTGCAGAAGACTGCTGGTCTTCCTATAGGGTTGCCCTCCTCCTCAAATTCTTCCAGCTTTCCCCTAATTCAACCATGGGGGTCAGCTGCTTCTGTCCATTGGTTGGGTGAAAATATCTGCATCTGCTCTTTCAGCTGTTTGTTGGATCTTTCGGAGGGCAGTCATGATAGGTCCCTTTTTGTGAGTGTTCCATAGCCTCAGTAATAGTGTCAGGTCTTGAGGCCTCCCCTTGAGCTGGATCCCACCTTAGGACTGTGGCTGGACCTTTTTTTCCTCAGGCTCCTCTCCATTTCCATCCCTGCAGTTCTTTCAGACAGAACAATTATGGGTCAGAGTTTTGACTGTGGAGTGGCACACTTGATGTCCTATCTTTCTGCTGGAGGTGGGCTCTACAAGTTCCCTCTCCTCAATGTAAGGCATTTCATCTAAGGTCCCTCCTTTTGAGTCCTGAGAGTCACCCCTTACCCAAGGTTGCCTGTTTCCATTCTTTCTGCTGGCCCTCAGGGCTACAATCCTTTTCCCCCACCCAATACCAGATCTTTCTATCCCCTTTCCCTCCCAGATTCCTCCCTCCCTCTGCACTTGTGGTTGCTTTCTTCTCCCTCCCAAGTGGGACTGAGGCACCCTTACTTGAGCCCTTCAGTTTGTTGACCTTTTTGAGTTCTGTGGACTGTAGCTTGGGTAGTCTCAATTAACCTGGACCCCTGAGATCTCTCAGATACTGCACCACCAACCAGGCAGCATACACCAACTGATATGAGGTCCCCCAACACATATACACTAGAGGACTGCCGGCAGTGGGTTTAGACAGAGAAGATGCACCTAACCCTCAATGGACTGGAGGCCCCAGGGAGTTTAGAGGTCTGGTGGGCTGGGGAGTAGGGGTGGCGACATTCTCATGGAA
This sequence comes from Mastomys coucha, assembly GCF_008632895.1. Lineage (NCBI taxonomy): Eukaryota > Metazoa > Chordata > Mammalia > Rodentia > Muridae > Mastomys > Mastomys coucha. The sequence goes on from NW_022196894.1 coordinate 78,066,572, forward strand.
ACAGGGGTCAGGGAGGAGGTGTGGGATGTGGAAGAGTCGGAGGTTGGAGCAGAAGGGGAATAAAATCTGGAGTTTAAAATAAATAAATATCAAAACAAAACAATACAAAACAAAAAGACATTAGAATTAAAAAAAAAAAAGAAAAAGAAAAAGAAAAAGAAAAAGCTGCAGAATAAAGATCATCCAACAATGTAGGTGGAAAGGGAAAGTGTCCCTACTGTGGAGGGCTACCCAGAAGATAACAGGGCAACAAAGATTGATCAAAATTTCAAGGTGTTAAGCCAGGAAAACCAGACGGAAGTGTGTGTTAGCCACTGGAGGATAAGAAATGTCCAGCCATTAAGCTAGTCAAGGCATATCAAAATGATGTGTGTGTGTGTGTGTGTGTGTGTGTGTGTGTGTGTGTGTGTTTTATTCATGAGTTCAGAGGGCTCCTGCACAGGTGCAGCAGTTCATGGTAGACCTGCTGGGAGTCAAAGCAGTTTAACTAACTCACTGCTACAGTGTATAAGAAGAGATTACACCCTTTTGGCTTTTCATACCTCTGAGTCTTCTGGAGACAATCCTGTGTTGCTATGTAGAAATGATGGTAGTGCTTTTCCTAGTGTGCCTTCACAATGGTATATCTTTTACATCATTTTAGTCCAAATTTCATTAAAACTATGCAGCTTGTTGGTTTCTCATGTTTGTTTTGCCTTCATTTCCTTTTATGTATTAAACTTTACTGTCTACAAATCATTTATTAGACTCATTACTTTGTCAATCAAGAAGATGTGGCACTATCATTTCTCTGTATACCCTCTGCTCACAGTACTTGTTGAATACCTTACTCAATGCTACCTAACCACAAAGTTATTTTTTTTTTTTAGAGTATAGTGTTCTGTGGTTTCTCACAAGCCAATTGCATTCACAGAACACAGATTCTTATACTTACCTCCCAATAGGACCACTGTTTGATTTTCAGATAATAGAAAATAAATGACAGCATGACTCAGAGAGCTTACTACTTCCAGGAATTTTCCCATATCTGCCCTGCAGAAAGTGCTTTATTTGAATGAAATTGTTTCTAGGTCCCAATATTATACACTTAAAGAATACTTTCAGTCTTTCTGACTCCCTGCTGCATTGATTTTTTTTCAGAATTACAGTCTACAAAAGACTTTAAAACTATAAGCAGCAGTATAAAAGCCGTGACCATATCTATAAAATGTTCACAATCATGATAACTGTACTGTTTTCCAGTTAGTAGATATCTGAGACTGTACATATTTTAGATTTGGAATGCAAGCAAAGATTCTGTCTCTTAAGTTGTATGAAACTGCAAAATTATGTCACTGAATTTCTTAATATTGTCACATTATTTTTATAGTTACCTGATTGGTTTTAAAGAATCTTGATCATTTTCTCATTTTTTGTTGTTTTGTTTTTTTAGATTCTGATAATGTTTTCTTTATCTAATTTCTGTCTCAGTATACAACATTTTACTTTGAATCATAACTAATCTTATGGAATCAAAACTCTCTTTGTTGGCCTTTCTCTTCTAGTCTTATTTTCTTGACAATGCATTATCAATGACAACAATGACCCCTGTATATAATTCTTAACTTGCGAAAGTTATTAGGCTATCATGTCTGTACTTAAAACTCAGGCTTCCATGTCTTTCATTGCTAAATAAGAACTCTATAAACCATATGATCAACTAGCTACATTTTACCTATGAGTTATGAGGCAACATGAATCATTTCATTTATATATGATGCTAATTTTATGAAAAATAAGTTTATAGTAGAAATGACTCACAATTCTCTGAGGTATGGACTGACTAGAAAAGTTTATGGGAAGGTTTCTTGAATAACACCATTTTAACAGAAATTTGATTACATGGACAAATATACCTACTTATAATCATCAAATTGATGTCCTAATATTTATAAAATGTTGGTAGTATTTTTAACTCAATTTAGGAAATATATAAGGGGGCTGCCCCATTCCAAAGACATAAAAGTGTAATCATTATAGAAGAAAAAAATCTTTAATTTTAACAAAATCCTAACTAATGATGACCCTCTGTGCAAAAAGACCTCTGAATGTAGCATGATAGAAATGTATGTAATGTTGATATCCATGACTTGTATTTATCAGTTTGTAAAAAGGGCTGAAAATTATATATTTTAATCAGAAATTCAAAATGATACATAAGGAGCTTTAGAGGTAGTGTTCAATATAAATTATTGATTGAAATAATTGTGGTAGAAATAGGCATCCAACAGCATTGTCGAAGATCCAGCTAGCAGTAGTAAAAGCTACAAAAATGAGACACACAACCATAGAGAAGAATGCTGAATGAGAAAAAGAAAGGCAACTTACTGATAGACAGAGCTTTGAAACTTCAGGATTACTGGAGATTGTCCCAGACTTCATGTGATGTGAGCAATAAATATCCTCTCCACCCTCCTGGCTGACAGCTGTTTGCAAGATGAGAGAGAGAAATGAAAATGATTCCTTCCTGAAGAAAACAGATGGTTACTTAAATGTGTAAATTTCTGCAACTGAAGATTACAAAAGAAAAAAAATGTCCTTTTCATGGTCTTTATTTTTATACTTGTATACTGTTTGCATGTGTGCTGCACTGCCAATTGCTGTTCTTGGTTGGCACTAATGAAATCATATACAAATGAGCAATAAATATTATGGGCACTAAAGATGGTCCTTTATTCAATATGGCTTTATATTTTCTGTTCAATAGAGGATCCTCCTTGGTTATCTGTTTATTTTTCACTTTTATGCATTTGTCTATAAACATTTTCTTTCCACCTATATTAACAGATGCACCATTAAGCTATTATTGGCAGAAATATTAATAATTGTAAATTCACTACTAAACTGTAGCTGTCCAATTTTTCTATGTGAGTAAAATGCTTTCACTCTCCCTAAGAAACTGAGCTGCACTGGAATGTAGCTGTGAGTGCACACACTGCTGAGAAGATATGTGAGACATTGAGCACCATTCTTCCTAAACTTTATCAGAGAACCAACAAAAACACTGAGTTACTATTTTTTTTTTTTTTTGGTCAATTTGTTAACCTTCTCTCTGGAGATCTTGTTAAAAATATCATCAATAATATTCTTAAACTGAACAGTTACAAGAGATTCAGGCTGCTGTAGATCATTGTTTTTCTTGGTTTCTTTAATCCCTGGAAGGTCAGAACATGTTGCCATGATTAATATTGTCAACAAGATGAAACAAGATTTTTTTTTTCAGTATGTCTATAAGGAAATTTCTAGATAGTGTTAACTGAAAATACAGAACAGGTATGGGTACCACCATCATATAAGTAGGATCCTGGAATGAATAAATAAGAGATAATAAGGTGAATGCCAGAGCTCATTGCTTTCTGCTCTCTGATTGCAGATAATGGTTGACTACTTAGCTCACGCTTTTGCCATGACTTCTCTACTCTTATAGACTGTACTTTCCAACTAATTCATAGTTGACCCTTGTGTAATTTGTCTGTGGCATTTTTTATGTCCCTTTCGACTCCTTCTATAACTGATAGAAAATATTTCAGATGAGAGAGAATATAAAGCAAAGTTCACGTTCCAAGTGTTCAGTATACAGGTCCTCCAGACATGTCCTAGACAGTAATGAAAACAAAAGCCATTGAAAGTGTCGTAAGTTCACCTTCATATTGAGAGAAGGAGGTGAATGTTCTTCTTAGAATGTTGGTAAATCTAAAAGCAACCAAAAATGAGGTGATACCAAAGCATCTTCCACGTATTCTTCCATGTATTCTTCAGGCAGAGATGATATCTTAATTTGTAGAGATGAATTGATTGAAATAGTGCCTCTAAAATGGTTTTTGTGCCAAGACATTTCTAGTCACACTCCGAAGAACCAAGGAAATATGCAACGTCAAGATTTAAGAATCTAAGAAAACACCAAATAGTGGTTTCTCAGAAAATTGGAAGTAGTTCTACCTCAAGATTTACCAATACTATTCCTGGGCATATACCCCCAAAATTCTTCACCTTACCACAAGGACATTTACTTGTAATATTGGCTTTCTTTGTAATAGCCAGAAACTGGAAACAACCCAGATATTCCTCAACCAAGGAATGGATACAGAATATGTGGTTCATTTATACTATAAAATACTATTCAGCCATTAAAAACAAAGATATCATGAATTTTGCAACCAAATGGATGGAACTAGAAAATATCATCCTGAGTGAAGTAACACAGACCCCAAATTACATCCATGGTGTGTACACATTTATAAGTGGATAATAGCCATATAGTACAGGATAGCCTTGCTTCAATCCACAGCCCCACACAAGCTAAATTACAAGGAGGGCTCAAGGGAGGAGGCTAGAATCTTTCTCAGAAGAGGAAATAAAATATATATCTAGGTGGATAGAAGGAAGGAACTGGGTGGAAGAGAATATGGAGAGGGCAATGGGGCACAGGAATCAGGTATAGGGAGAGCAGCAGAGAGAAAAGAAATCAGAGTTGCGGAAGGGGGGAATCTCTAGGATATGCCAGAGACTTGGTGTAGCCTGCGCAGTCGTCTCGCCAGCAAGAAGACATGCGGACACTAGGTTCCTTCTGCAGCAACATTTATTGCCTCCTCCAGAGGGAAAAAAGGTCCAGCCAATAATCCGCACTGCTTATATACACCACAGTGCAGCGTGTCTGCCCACTGCGCGGCGTGTCTGCCCATGATTGGCTGTTCGCTCATTACCCTACGTGACGCCACAGAATGGGCTGTGACTCAGTGTCTTTTCACTCTATGCACATGCGCAAACAGTTCTCTACGCACATGCACAAACAGTTGTTTACTAGGAGTCGACAGCGGAAGTAGGTGCCATCTTGCCATGGCGAATGTCTCTCCAGCTCCACCGCTCCCCACATCTCCCCGTTTTGTTTTAGTTAAAAGGGAAGGCCAAATATAGCAAGTCAGAGAGTGCTTTTGCTCTGCCAGGGCCCCTGTCTTAGGTCATTCCTCATCAAACCTGCAGCCTTACCCGTCATAGGATTACCCCCCCACCCTACCCCCGCCGCCTGAGGTCTCTGTGTCTTAGGTTGGTCTGAGTTTGGGGAAGGTTGCCCGTCTCTGCGTACCCTGGAGCTGGAGTAGCTTGTCTACTCTGACCCTGCTGGGCGGTCACTAGCAAAGGCGCTATTGGCCAGGGGAGGAACGA
>NW_022196894.1:78073084-78074266 GCF_008632895.1 Mastomys coucha
CATATGTTAACAGGAAGAGGAAGCACATAAGGTGCAAAGTTTACTGTCTGACCCTCTAGTGCACACCACGCCAGAGTGCGTGAGCTGACTGCAGGGCTGGCTTCATATCCCAATCCCTGCAAAGAGTGGGAAGATTGGGTTACAGGCCATGCCTTAGGCCACCAGTTGGAAGAAATAATGCTTTTGTCAGCTCCTGTGTCCAGTATACCGGTAAAATTCTTTCCCTCTATAGATAACTGTAACGTGGGCCTGGTCTTAAGGTCAACCACCAGATGAGCAAAGTCTGTCCCAGATGAGTCAAGCCCGTAGGTGCCCTGTGGCAGTCCCGTAGAGGGGAAACAATCATGTAAGCTGGGGAGGACTATTAACTGAGCAATCTTATTTCCCGGGGAGATGGAGAAGACACCCTGCAGGCAAGAACAGAGAACCTGTAGTTTACCAGTGTAATCTATAAGTCTTTCAAGTGTACAATGGCAAAATTGGCACCAGGCCCACACCTGTTGACTGACTCAGCAAGCTCCCCAATAGGGGTGCACTCCACTGGAGCACAGACAGGGCCACTACCAGCATCCTCAAACACTGGAAAGGCACGCAAGAGTTTACTCTCGTCTCCTCCAGACAAAAAGGAATCTGAACAGCATCCATCAGTGCACAGCAGGGGGTGCACCCGGAAGAGCAGATGGGTCAGCATGAAGCATTCTGCGGCTCTGATCTCCCTTTCGCTTTTGATTCTGGAGAGGCGGCGAATGCTCATTTAGATGATACCTCTCTTCCTTATAGTGAGCTGCTTCTCTCTCCAAGTCCTCCTCTTCGGAGGGGCTCAATTCCTCAGAGCTATCAGGCTCGAGGGGCTTCCGTCTTGAAGCTCCATCCCTTTCTCTACTTTTCTCTCCCAGGGCGTCCTTTCCCTTATCTCTTGCTTCCGAAGGTCGAGCGGAAGGGCCTGTACTCTTGGGTATATCTTTTTTTCTCTTCTTTCTCTCCCTTTTCTCCTGGCTAGCCTCTATTCTCCCATCTTTTCTCTCCCTTTTATTCTGGCTAGCTTCTACTCTCCCCTCTGTTTCTGACATGCTATCTTGTAACTTCTCAAGTGCCCCCGACGCCACAGAGGTGGGGGGCATTTCTCATCCTCCAGGCAAGAATGTATAACAAGCGCCATTAGCACGATTACCATGGCTTTGG
>NW_022196894.1:78074378-78092853 GCF_008632895.1 Mastomys coucha
AATCAAGCAGCATGCCTCTCAGAGTTTACCTTGTCCTGCAGTTCTGAAACCTACCAGCTGTTGTAAGGCTCTCCCAGCGTCCCGGGTTTTCGGCACCAGCTGTAGCCCGTGCAGTCGTCTTGCCAGCACAGTCGTCTTGCCAGCAAGAAGACACGCGGACACTAGGTTCCTTCTGCAGCAACGTTTATTGCCTCCTCCAGAGGGAAAAAAGGTCGAGCCAATAATCCGCACTGCTTATATACACCACAGTGTGGCGTGTCTGCCCATGATTGGCTATTCGCTCATTACCCTACGTGATGCCCCAGAATGGGCTGTGACTCGACTTCTTTTCACTCTACGCACATGCGCAAACAGTTCTCTACGCACATGCGCAAACAGTTGTTTACTAGGAGTCGACAGCGGAAGTAGGCGCCATCTTGCCATGGCGAATGTCTCTCCAGCTCCACCGCTCCCCACAACTTGGAACCATGGGGAGGTCCTAGGATATCTATGGAGGTAACTCTACCTGAGACTCCTAACAGAGGGGAGCATGGATCCCAAAGAGGCCACCTCCTGTAGCTAAACAAGACTCCTAGTGGAGGGAGAAAGACTGCAACCCACAAAGCTTTGACCCAAAACACATCCACACTATATTATGTGCAGAGACAAAGATGGAGGAGAGACAGAGAGTGGCCAACCAATGACTGGCCCACTTTGAGACATATCTTATGAGCACAAACCAATCCCTGACATTATTAATGATACTCTATTATATTTGCAGTTAAGAGCCTAGACTAACTGTCCTCTGAGAGGCTCTACCCAGCAGCTAACAGAAACAGATGCACAGACCAATAGGTATTCATTAGATGGACCTCAGGGAGTCTTGTGGAAGACTTGTGGGAAGTATTGAGGGACCCAAAGAGAATAGGAACTCTGAAGGGAGACCACCAGAGTCAAACTAAGCTGAATCCATGGGGGCTTCCAAAGACTGAACCACTAACCAAAGAGCTAACATGGGCTGCCCTACCCCATACTTCAGCTCACACATACGTAGCTGATGTTCATGTTGGTCTTCATACAGGTTCCCCAACAACTGGAGCAGGACCTGTTCCTGAATCTGTTTCCTATAAGTGGATCCCATTCTCCTAACTGGACTGCCCTGTCTGGCCTAGTGGGAGAGGCCTCCCCTAGTCCTGCAGAGACTTGATGTTCCAGGATGTGTTAATATCCAGAGGGGGAGGGTAGGAGAGGTTAAGGGGAGGATCCGTGGGAGGGACACTAGGAGAAGAAGATGTAAAGGGAATAAATAATTAAATTAATGAAAGAAAATAATCTAAAAAATTGAAGTAGTGGCACATTACCTAAGCAATTGAAAATCTAGCACCCAACTGCCACATACATTTAAATATTAATAGAATAAATTTAATTCTTTTAAGAATTTAGACTTCTTACTGTGCTTAAAATAAAAAATGATTTCTGTTATTTAGTATTACTTTGAAAACTGAAGTCTAATTAGAATTTTATCAATTACATACAGTAATTGATAAAGTATATAAATATATATATATATATACACTTAGCTTTGTACATGTACACCTATACATAATAAGAAGTTATCCACATCTATCTATAATACACATTATAAACAATATATAATTAGAATCTCCTAAACAAGAACACACCTAATGATACTATATGCCTAGATATTTATTAATATATTTAAATACAAGTTTCTTTTTGAATGTTTGCCACAAATCTAGATATATTCTGGAAAGAATAAAAGCTATAAGCAATATAAAACCTCATTGTAAAAATTAATGTTTGAGACTATATTAGCCATAAAATTTGACCAAATTATTATTACATTTTGAATATTAATGCCAATGAATATATTTACATAAACACAGTATATGTTAACTATTCTCCAAATAGGATGTGTTAAAATTTGAAGTTTGTTAGTGGTATATTCCCTAATGATTCTGTAAGGTATATTACACTAGCGTACCATGGGAAACAAAAGTAGAAATACAGAAATGTTCTCAACATTTACAAGGCTTGATTATGAATAGGTGAAGATGAACATCACTGACTACTAATTATTATTTAATATGCAATGTACATTCAGCTAAAATATTTAATATATAACAACACAGCACTATATTTGGGAGAAGCAGTAGATTTCATAAATTCAGCTTTAGGATGTGCAATAACTTTGACTTTAGAACTTATCTGGCAGAACAGAAAAATAAACTTTGACACTATAACTAAATTAAAACCTGTACCCAGCTTTATAATCATACATTCTTTGTCTTAAAATTGTTCACCTTTATCTGACTTTATATTTTTAATTCACCAGTGGTCATGAAATTTAATATTTCATGTAAAATTCATTTTGTGGAATATTCAGTATTGGTAATTATTAATAGGAATCAGAACTACTGGTTATTTACATATCTTCATTATCATGATCAACCACACTATTTTTGTTTTCAATCTTTGATAGGAAATCAAGTAAATATGATGCAATAAGTACTCTATTAACCTGTAATGAGCAATCCCAAGCAACAGTCCCACAAGGTGCAGAAAATGTCTTACTATTTGTCTGCTTTAAAGGAAGAAGAAAAGGATGACAGACCTAACCAGTGATGCTGTCGGCAATGTCCAAATATCAAGCCCTATCTTTTTCTACAGCCATTTTGAAATTGTAAGCATGATTTCTACAAATAATCAGACAAATCTAATAACTTTTAGACATACTTGACCACAAAACAGTAACAACAAAACAACATATCAAGATGAATCATGATTTTGCTAACCTCCCTAGAAACTCATTTTGAAAAAGATTACTAAGGTTTACAGACCTTTTCCTTTCCCTCTAGCTCACTTGGTGTCAATAAGTTTCATGTGACATTGGAGACTTTATCTGACATTCCTTTAAGTGATGGTCAAGTCACAGCTCTTAATGTGGGCTTTGCTCTACTTGGATCTTATAAATGGTATTCCATCCCTATTCCTCCTCCAGTGACAGCTCTAACTCCATGGCAGGAACTCTGCCAGTCACTCTAGTCATCATTATTATTGAACAGATCAGGGCTGCACAGGAAGGAATAAACCAAAAGTGCTAGTGGCATCAACTTGGAGCCATATGTCAAAATAGATATGAACAAAGCCACATGACTCATGAAAGCCACTGTCAGATTTCTGCCCCTGAGAATTGACAATTAGCTATGTATGACCTTACAGCCATTGTTCATTGTCTCTCACCACCTCTCTCTCTTCTCTCATTTCTTCCCCCAATTAATTCTCAACCAAGTTTGGAAGATGTAGTATAATGTTTTATGTTTACAAGAGAGAGAAACTCAACACGGACCTCAACACAAGTGAAAGCTGTAATTTCTTAAGAAAATAAAAATCATATAATAAATAGAGCAGGCATCCATGTGACCAAGATTTGTTATTTTTCCTATGAGATTATTAGTTCATAAAAAACTTAATACTTTGACTTCTCCAGAAATCTGCATTTTCACTTGCTCGATTTACAGTTTAGAAGGATTTATTTTGTTATTTCACTTTGTGTTTATCTAATATATAAAAACATGTTAATGTCAACAATGAAGCAATTAACTTCCCTGTGCGTACATATGCACAGTTAAAAGCCAGTTAAAATGCTGAGAGTAGGCATCAATGTTTAAGTCTTCTTTGACATTTATCAAGTGATACAGCAAGTTTCCTCCAAAACATTCATTTTTGCCTGTTTCTAACAGCTATGCCCTTTAGAAATTTGACATCACTGTCTACATGAGCCATCTCCAAATTATTCTTTCTCTGTTTGGACCTATTAAATAATTTTTCATAAAGCCTCAACAATGATAGATTGAAAAATGAAGTATAGCCCTGTAAATTTACTCATTCAGTTTTTTCCCCTGTCATCCTGACACATATTGTGGTGACTAATACACATAAAGATTTCACTGGATAAACCTCTATCTATTTATCTACCAATCTGACTGTCTGTCTGTCTATATCTATCTATCTACCTATCTATCTATCTATCTATCTATCTATCTATCTATCTATCTATCTATCTATCTATTTATCCATCTTCATCTGTCTATAATGTATCATCTATCTCTCTATCCTATATTACCTAATTTGTGTGGATTGGTGCATGTGTGTGTCAACATGTATATATGTATGCACACTTATATTTTTATACGTGAAGGTAAAGTCCAAAGAGATTCTTAGTCACTCTCCACCTTATTTCATGAGACAGGATCTCTGGCTTGACTTGACGTTTACCAAATCATCTAGACTAGCTGGTCAGAAAGTTCCTGGATCCTTTGTTTCTCCATCTACTCGGGACTAAGATAATAAACTCCACATCCAATTCTGTTCAATTATTAGTAAGACACAGCATTATACTGACAGTAATTGAGAAAATAAAGAACAATGACTATTATTGGAAAGAGATCAATATGATTTCAAAAAGAAAAAAATGTGTCAGGAGATATTACAGTAACAGAAGCTAACTTCAAAGTGGATTTAAAGTACTAATAATAAGCCAAATGTGTGTTCTAGTATGGTAATAATATTACAATTACCTTATGACCAAGATTATAGGGAAAAATAGTAACAGTAAGTCTCTCATAGCTAAAAAAAGATGCATGAGTATTGAAATATTCTGAATATTATTCTTCTCCCATAAACAATACTAAGTTGCCCTGAAATTCTGTCATAAGGACAGTTGTGTGGAACTGAAAGTTTATAGTACAATCTTAGGTAATGGATATAAAATGGCTAAACCTTACTACCACTACTACCCCAGATGAAAGTTTTGCATTTCCTTGGTCAAGGAGAGATATATTTGCATGAGAGAGTTCATGGTGATGCCAACATTTACTGTTAACTGCCAGGACTAAGGATACAGTGAAGATAGAACAAAAAGTGTAATGTCAAGGCTTTCCTGAGATTACATCTCTACCCTCCCCCAGCACTGTTTAAAATTAAGCCAGGGCACAGTGAGAAAAGGATGTCTGCTCCATTTTCAGTTTGGAACCAAAACTCTGACATCAGGTGTGAGGCTTAAGGAGAATCTAACTTTGGTCTTGGATATCTTCTCTGTCAACATTGATCAAGTTTTGTCAATTTTACATAGTAGCATGTAAATATAGCCAATTTATCTCTACCCTACTTAGCTGACTATGAATCCAGAAGAACAGAATATATAAAGAATGGAAACATTCATTATAAATATGAAAGTCCTCAAATATATACCCAGATATAAATTAAATAATATAATTCAATAACAAATTATTAAAATGTAGTAAAATATTTGAGCACACAAATTGAAAGTAAAATTTAAATATATTACCTGGTTATATTTTATTATCTTCATAGAATGAGATATGGAATGTGTTTAAAGTTTTATTTTTAAATATTTGGGTTTATATAGGTTTGTGTGTTTACTAAACTATTAATGACAAATAATTTATCTGACAGAATATTTGAGTATTTTCTAGACTAAAGCCTTTCAGATATTTCACATTTCTTTATCCTTCCTTTTGGTTCTTGTTTAAATCTCAGCGCTTGGTTATCTTGTAGTTTCTTCTAATTATTTATTTATTCTCATACATTTAACTAAAATATAATTATATCACTTTCTTCTCTCCATTTCTTTCTCCTGCCCTCCCTCCAACTCTCTTTCATTCTCAAATAAATAACCTCTGCTTGTGCATGTGAGAGTGTACACACACACACACACGCAAACACACACATACACTCTCACACATATGCACGCAGACTTAACTTAGACTATGATGACTCTGCATTTGTTTGTTTGTGTATATATGATTTCAGTGCTGACTATTGTGTATTCGATAACCAATTAGTAGTTCACTCCTGGGAAAGGCTAATTCTACTTCTCTTAAGTTACATGTAGTTCTTTGTTTAGATGTGGGACACTGTGAGAGTTCTTCCACTTCAATATTTACCCATATTGCTGTTGTTCAGGTTTTGTTTATGAAACCTTTCCAATGAAGACTGCTTCACAGCAGATGACCTGGTATTCTAATTTTTACACTCTTCAAATTCTCCTAGTGACATCATGAATTTTAGAAGATAATATATTACCTTCACCTCTCTAGGTCAGTATAATGACATTCTAAAACTTATACTCACAAATACATTGTAGCTACCACCATGTATGAAAAAAGCTTGTCTTTCCAGAAAATAGAGACCATAACAAAAAAACCACAACTGGACAAAATTCTGACATAAATAATGGTTGGGAGCCCAAATTGACTGGACAGATCTGCATCACAATTCCTGAAATTATGTGAATATTATCTTCTTCTTAAGCAAACACCATTCTTTCACAATCTATACCACTGGTTGCTTTAGCCAGCGTTACATCCCTATAAGTTTCTACCAAAGAAAGATCCAGGCTTTCTAACTAACTATATCCCAGCAAATAGATGATGCATGAAGTTTTTTGTTTTTTTGTTTTTTTGTTTTTTGTTGTTGTTGTTGTTGTTTTTTTTTTCTGAAGGCTTTCTAACTCAACTAAAGTCTGGTTTTGAAGCTCCTTCCCATTTCAATGACCGCCATGGCAATAATCAATACCCCAGCCTCTACTCTATAGAGCAACTTCAATAGCTAATGACGATTGTATCTTTCCTTACCTTTGGGCATGGAGAGTGAAAATCTGAAAACTCTAATTTATAGATTTTTCATCATTCCCTGTAGTCCATAATGTGATGAAGATATGTTAGAATTTTCAGTACAAGAAGATTAGTTGGAAATAGGGGTTTTAAGCCACTGAGCTAATGACAGCAGAAGAAATGGGGAAATAAGAGGTCATGAGTTTCTGAGACGACAGGATGATAAGAATTTTAGAATAGTATAAGTAAGAAATAGAAACTACATGGAGAGAAAGACAGATTCAAGAAGTGTCTTTCAGATAAGTTTTATGTTTTCCATTGGTTTACAATTTTGCTTTATTAAATCTAAATCTGATGTGTCTAATGCATGCCTAACAGGAGTTCATAGTGAGTTTCAGAACCAAAAATAAATTAAAACACAAGTTGTATAATTTTTAAGCAAATCTACTATCTATTGGTTTTAATCAGAAGTCAGAAAACTAGGATAAAACATTTATTATCTAAAACATGTTACTTTAAAGAAAGAACAGGGGTTGAGTAGATTATTTCATGAGAAAAGTCTTGCCAAGTATGTAGACTTGACTTAGAGTTCCTTAACATTGATATATATGTGTATGTATATATGTGTGTGTGTGTGTGTGTGTGTGTGTGTGTGAGTGTGTGTGTGTGTGTGTGTGTAATATATAATTAAACAGGATTGATGTAGTGTGTGTTTCTCACTCCAACCCTGGTGTAGGAGTACAGAAATAAGCAGATTGTAAAACTTTCTCTCTCTCTCTCTCTCTCTCTCTCTCTCTCTCTCTCTCTCTCTCTCTCTCTCTCTCTCTCTCCCCCTGTGTGTGTGTGTTTGTGTTTGTAGCTTCTTCTGAAGTATGTTTTCAGAATGTATCTCACAAACTCTCATCAGATGTCAGAGAAGGTTCTCTCTATAGTAGAAGACAAAGAGAAAGTAGAAGACAAAGAGACCTACTATTGGCTGAGATGCAGAGAATAAGACTGTAGATTGCTCATTCCTAAATGGAACATCTATATCATGCCTCTTCTCCTAGGCCTCATTTATCATTGCATATGAAAGAGAAAAAGTCTGTAACAGCCAGAGGTGATAGATGACAACAAGAAAACAGTGTATTCTATACACAGTAGGGGTAGTTTTATATATGAACTCACAGCAGTTATGGGGACATGCCAAGCAAGATAAACCCAACCTAAACCCCATAATGTAGAGGAAAATGAGCAAAAAATTCTGCCACTAGTTAAGATGCTATTGGCAATTGATAGCTGCTAGGAGGAGAATCAGTTTTCTTAAAGATTGTAGCATAAATATGTTGACCAGGATCCAGTAGAAGGTCACACAGGCAATGAATATATATGAGCAATGCAAAACAGACTAGATAGTCTTAAGCCACAAACTTGATTAGGTAAAGAAGGAATGTATCTTGAGGAGGTGGAGGTAGATATTATCAAAATAATCAGGAAATTTTTAAAGGGCTAATAATCTGTGTATGTAAATAGAGATGAAGAGTGATAGAGTGATCAAGGAGAGATAGTATAAGTCAGCCTTCAGCCTCCAATTACACCACACACACATACACACATTTGCACCTGAATATACTGAATATACACTTTCAAATGTACACTGGCACATACAGATGCCTTTACAAGACAAGTATTGCATGCAAAACTCAACATGCACATATATACATTAATGCAAAGAATATTCTCCATAGGATTTTATTAGTATTAGCATCAACATGTGAATATAGATGTTGCAGTCAGTTGTTTATAACTTTGGTGGTAACTGTAAGAACTCTACTGATGAAACAGAGGAGGAAGATATTAACGATAGCCTGAAAACTGACTACTACAGTGGATATCTGATTGGCAAGCAGATACTCAAGTAGAAGTGTCTATGTGCTTTCACTCACCTATTTAAAGAATATGAACTCAGTAGATTTTAAATGGATATTAAAGGAAGTCTCATTATGCAAAAAGCAGATTTTTATAGCTCTGGAAAGAAAATGCCAAATAGTACAAAAATCTGGAAACATAGTTGAATAACATTATCAGCTTCCAAAGATAAAACAGGAAATCCTAAGAATAAAGTAGTGTCCATTTTTATTCTCCATTCCCCAGTAATAAATTGAATATTTAAGCAATAAGAAAAAGTAGGGTCTGTGAAGTACCAATTCACCCCAAATGACAGCAAATTCCCCTCAAAATGTGTTCAAAGAATATATTCAAATATAGATAAGCAATAAGTAGAATTTCCAATGAAGGTTCAAAAAAATTTAATGTATAAATATAGTTGAAACAAACATGTTATTAATTTTAGTTGCCAGAACTCAAATACCAGTACCTACAGAAGCAACTTCCATCTAACAAGCTGGGCAATCCTAGAAAAAAATGCCTATAGTTCCAGTGCTAAAGGATCCAGTATAACCTTTTCCCTCATGTATTCATTCACAGGATTCATATCCTGCATGATGTTCCATGCAAATATGAATAAGTACATTGACTCACTTCTGAAAATAGATTAGAACAGAAAGATAAAAATCATCTTAGAATTTGAGTTTATAAAATCATTTCTTTATCCAAAATGTCCTTTTGTTCTGCCCTTCTTATATCAATCATCATGGCTAAAACCAGTGACCATAAATGAGAAATTCCTGTAGTTTGGCACAAACAGCAATTATAGAAACACAGTCTGCTTCTTGACAACACCATGTATCTTGCAGATGTTTCAAACTGCTGCAGGTGAGTCTGGAAATGGCTGCAGTACCAACAGATTTGACAGTGACTGTACTGGAAACTTTGAAACATAATCTTTTAGCTAAAGTGCTTCCAGATCCCTTAGCCACAAACAATGTAAGAGACAACACAATTTTAAGGAGATCTTCCTTACATAATATGCTATACAGTGTCAAATAGCTAGTGAAAACAGATATTACATGTAAGATAATTGGAGTGCTAGCTGAAATAAATACGGAAACCAAGCAGGAGACAGAGACAACAAGAACTATCAATAATTCAACAAATATAACAATAGTGAAATAAATATACTAAAGCTATTCAGTCTTTCTGTCAAGACACTAAAGGCAGAAAATCTCTAGAGAGTGAATCCAATTGCCAGGATTACAAAATATGTTCACCTTTAACCAAAAACAATATAGGAAAACTTTGCAAAACCAACCTTATTTAGTATTACCCTAAAATTCTTGAAACAGGAGGAAGTAGATCTCATAGTCGGACAGAACTTTACTGGTGCAAGAGAAATAATTCTAAAAGTGAATAAACAAATAAACAACCAAACAAAAATAATTAAGGCAATATTAAGAATGAAAAGCTGAGTTTATGTTCACACTGCAAGGATCATCATCTAAGGAGGAAAGAACTAACTAGTGGGCTATTTTGGGACATATCAGAGAAGACACACACGTAGTCTATTATGTAATTCAGAATAATTGTTGTGAGACTGCAGCAATGTAGCTCGTTGTCTTCAGCACTTTGTCAACATTGAGTTCAGAAATGGTTGGTCACTATTACTTGGAAGTTGTAGAGTAAGCGGAACACTTACTGAGGACAAAGTACTGAGGCAGACAAACATTGTGGACAAACACTGAAAATCTCCATCATTTCAAAATATTACATACTTTGAAAGATAAGTGTAAAATAACAGAGTAAGTACCCTAAGTATTCTAATCAGTAGAGCCAAGGAGAATATTAATGTGGAAATAGCTATGAAATAGCAAACCAGCACTCTTAAAATCATGAGTGATAGAGTCCTTTTCCTAAAATAATAGCAAAGTAGAAACCTGCTCATTAAAGATAGTAGTTAATATTTCCTTTAGAATCAAATTGAGACTAATAGATCTCTTTTGCAAAATTCCTATATAATCCCTTATTGAGTAGCTGAAAAAGGAGCATACCTCCCTGAATGTAGAGTATTTCCTTAAACAGAAAACGTATGCTAGTTCTCTTTGTATCTCCCTTAGTACTAAAAGTATAGTAGGTTAAATAGATATCAATTTTAGATTCAGTATATACTCACTGATTTGCATATATCTATTTCACAAACAAAATATATAAGTGACCTGGTATAAATTGTAAAACTGATACTAATCAGTCACTTCTCTCCTATCCTTCTTTCACTCTTATTTTTTCTCTACATATTTTTTGTTTGGTTGTTGTTTTTGCTTTTCTCTTGTTTGTTTAGTATGTATCATAGATGCCAATGATCAATTGCAAGACTGTTCCTTACACATTTTCCCAATTTTCCATGGGAAAGCAAATTCAGATTATTACTAATTATCCACTTTTCTTGGAAACTTTTCTCTTCTTAAGGAAAACAAATACCACTAAATCTGCCACTATGGGTTTGATTTTTAAATGAAATTTTCTTTAATATTAATCTACATACCCAAGAAACTCAAGGCTAAATTTTTATAAATACAATTTTTCTGTACAGATAACTTCAATCATAATTGACAATGAAAATTTAAGTCTCAGGTAAAAGTGAAAAGTGGTGTCCTTTAACATTAGAAAACTCTTGTATCTGAAGGTTTGATATTTCATATTAGGAACAAAGCAAACTTGAGACTATCTTTAATACAAACAAGCTTCTATTTGTACTTTTTGAGCTAATTTTCTAAAACTTGAGTGAATAGGTAAAAAAATATTCTATAGAGCTGATTATTAGAATAGAACCTTTCTTTTTACATAGTGTTTTATGTAATTGAGAGAGTATCAGGCTGGGATGTCATTTCTGAGGTTACTAGTAACTGTAACCTGTTTTTGTGTCTTTAATTTTAATATTTTATGTATCTTACATGCAATTTGTGACGACATATTTAAAGTTAGTGGAGCCCCCATTATCCTTAGCCAATTCCAATTTGCATACTAAATGCAGATTTCCTTATTCGGTACAACACCAGCATAAATTTGAAACATTGAGAATCAAGACAAAAGTTTTTCAACACAGCTCAGTTCAGCAAGGAGACAAAACTTACCATGCAATGTAACACCTTGAATGAAGTTAATGTGGCATGGAAATTACCAAACCCAGAAGAGAATTTTGCTATTGTTGATGATAATAATTTTAAATAAACATGTAAGTTTTCCATGATGCATATTTCTCCATAAGAAGAATATTCAAATACTGGCAAATTATAGGTATAAATCCGTTATAATATAAGACTATATTATGTAAGTCTATATTAATGACATTATGCTATATTTATATAAGGTTTATATAAATATAAAACTATAATTAAAGTAAGATCATGGTGTATGAGACACACAAACCTGAAAATCCACCTGAATTTAAATGAATAAACATTTTATTCTAAATAAGGTATAGCTAACTCAACTTTTTTATGAGAAATGTTAGCTAAATATGTTATTGAGTCTTAATCAATGCCATATGTGTGTGTGTTAGAAAATATATATATTATAAAAAAAAGACAGAAAAATAATGAGAAAATAACTATATTTCTTTACAGTCAGTTGCAAATCCTTGTGATCTATTTGGCCTAGTAGAACCTATTTAATGCTTGAGCATTTTACCGAATTTGAAATTTTGTAATAAATTACAAAGTGTTTTATGAGTGGATTATTGAATTTAATATTTACATATAATCACTTCTAAAGATCCAAACTTACCCACTCATATAAATGTGCATACTAATAGAGACAAGGAATTATTTACTACCAGTCATCCACAGGTAACCAGAGAAATGATTCAATCTCAACTCATGAAGAAACATACGCTGGGAAAAACATAGAATTCCTGGGCATGAGCTGATCACAGAATAATTTTGTGAGTGAAAATTCAAATAATACATATTTTCAGGTGATTTTTATTATACAGTTTATCTGTGTTTATATATTTATAAAGTTAGCGTTTAGAGCAGTTCATATTTTTTTGTCAATTCGATTTTTTTTAAAGATTTATTTTATGTGTATGAACTGTATACACTTTAGCTGTACAGATGGCCGTGAGTCATCATGTGTGTGGCTGCTGGGAATTGAACTCAGGACCTCTGCCAGCCCCGCTCGCTCTGGCCCTCTCGCTTCAGTGTAATTCACTGTAGCTGTCTTCAGTCGCCCCAGAAGAGGGCGTCAGATCTCATTATAAGTGGTTGTGAGCCACCATGTGGTTGCTGGGATCCGAAATCAGGACTTTCAGAAGAGCAGTCAGTGCTCTTACCCACTGAGCCATCTCTCCAGTCCCTTCTCAGTTAGTTTTGAAGATGTAGGATAGACAACTGAGTGACAGCTCAGCTGTAGACCATTTCGTCTGTTTGTGAGGCTCTATGGTAAAAATCTCAGCCCCTAAGGTGGGAAAATACAATGTCTAAAAAAATTCATCTCAAAGTATTAATTTGGAAAAGAAATGTCAGAGGATCCTACTATTAAGGTCACAGTCCTCCATGTTCGGATAGCTCTCATGGCTCAGAGATTAAAGGAAATACCCCTTCCTCTAAGGAGTTTCCTCTTCTCTGCCTAACCCTAACAGAAGAGTGTCGCTAAGCACAGATTCCTGGCCTTTCTTGGATAATGATCCTGCCCAGAGCTTCGTGCAAGTGCTGTGTGACTCCGCACCTGAGCCTTGATCTTTCATCCTGTCCAAGTGATGACTATGTACTATGTTGTGACCAATCATCCCCTTCTGCTCATAACCCTAAGAACCCTTGTATACCAAATCCCTGGACAGTAAAGCAAGCTGTTTCTTTGAAGCTGACTTCCAAAAGTTCTTTCCATCATACTCCCAACCGTCAGTGCGCTGCCCCCATTTCTGCTCCCTTCGCCCTCATGGGCCAGTGGCCAATCGCCCATGAGGAAACAGGAGACACACACCTGGTACCCGAACAGGGACTCCTTTCTTTGCTTTATTTTCTTTCCATAAATTGTCTGTGGAAAACTGAAGTCTCTAGGTCTGAGTAACTCCCCACCATTTGACAAAAGTCCCCCTACCCTCTTTCTGGACCCCGACAACCCTAACATCGTGTCGGCAGTAACCTTCTCTTCCCTCATACAAACCTGGTTGTGCAGTTATAAGTTAAAGGTCCTAGGACAGTTGTCAGTCTCTTAAATTTGCACGCAGGCTTGTGCTCTTCAGAGCATTTCCAGTCCCCTGCAGCAAAACTGCCTCATGAAGGTCGAACTCTATTGAGGACACTTCCTCTATATAATGGGGAATTCAACATCGCATCAGAGAGAAATATAAATTTGTTCCCTTAGAGCCTTACTTAAAGAAGAAGACTTAAAACCTCCCAAGAGGAGGGTCTAGAGTTCTGAAATGAGGTGCTTCGGTTCACACCGTGAGTCCTGTTGGTGGATATTTCTGACTTTGATGCTGGACCCATGTTGCCTACCTGGTTTGTAAAATGGAAGTCCAGAAAAGCTAATTTGTGTGTGTGTGTGTGTGTGTGTGTGTGTGTGTGTGTGTGTGTGCCTCTCCTTCCTCCCTATGATAGCTGCCATTCAGCAGTGATTAGGAAAAACATCCAAGTCTAATGATGATCTGTTAGAGGAAAAAATACTAGATTATAAAGGGAAAGCGTCAAATGAGGAAGAAGATTCTAAATCAGTGGCTGATTTAGCCACTCTAGAAAAGCAACTGATTTAATCAGACAGAAGCCACTCCCCACCCACAACACCTCTTGCCTCCTAACTCCCTCCCTTTCGCCCTATGAACCCTGAATGTCTACAGAGGAAAAAGACTCTGAAGTTAAGACCAAGTCTCCTAAAATCACCAAGATTAACTCTCTGCCATCTTCAGCGCCACCATCTACTGCATGCACCCCCCTCCTCCCATACCCTATGGCCATTAAGCAGCTCTGTAATCTCAGAGATGCTGAGAACAATTATCCCAAGCCACCTTAGCCATAATGGCTCAGCGATCCAGAACCTCCACCCATAAGGTCCTTTCTCATTAATCTATCTGTATCAATCCTCTCGTTTGTTATCCTTTCCCAGCCAGAGACTTAAAAATGTTTTGCCAATCTGTTCACAAGGATGGAATTCATGCCCCATGAACCAAGTCTTTCAGGACCAAATTTTTCAGCAGCAAACTCTAACTACTCAGTACTGGAGAGATATATGCTGATCTATTTGGTCTAGTCCTCTGTACAATGGGAAGCCTTATTTAGAGATGAATATCAGAAGCAGGCTAAAACAAACAAACAAACATGAATTACATATTCAACAAATAGGACCACAACAAGGGCATCCCCTGTCCCCCACTCTATTTATAAATTGGAACTATGACCAACATTTTGCCTTACTAACTTCTCCACAGGAGTTCAGCAGGCCTTACCCCACAATTGCTGTTTTGAGTGGTCTGCTTATGTACACTCAGGGTGTAGGACTGCTTAACCCCCTTGTCCACAGGGCCTACTGAACCCTCTTCCCTGGCTCTAAAATCAAAACCAATTGAGACTCTTCCAGATTTTGTGCTAAGGGCACAGGGCAGTTTAGAAAGAAAAATAACAGACCATACAGCCAAAGACATTCTCCTAAACAATCTTATCTGGGAAGAAATGACACTGGAACACCAGCAGGCCCGTCAAAGACTTAAAAAATGAGTATTGCTACAAATGGGTCATGGCTAGCTATGACAATGGGACTGTCTCATACCATGCCTCCTTGTCCAAGCCTTTCCAGCTGCAACCTTGTCTGATCATAATTGTTTTAAATGCAGAGAGACCAGACACTGGAAAAGAGACTGCATGCACACATGCATGCATGCAAGATCTGACTGCCCTCAAATATCCTTAATCCATTTGTCCTCACTGAAAAAAAAAACAACTTTCATTAGAAAAAAAGGTTGCAAATACAAATATGACAAAGTTAACAAACTCCTGCCACCTTTAAACTCCTTAGGATGTAACCTTCAGCCTGACCTACAGAAAGGTAAAACTCACAAATCCACTGGGTCACTAACATACTGGAAAAAACCTTACTATCAACTTTTAATAAATACTAACAATAAAACCTTTAAATGTCTAATGGACACAGTGGCAGAAAAGACCATCCTAAAAAAAGTTAAGGTTTCTCAACATTTGACCCTCCTCCCAGGGCTTCAACCGAGAGGAGTAGGTGGTCTCTCCAGAGCATTTATTACCGAAGACTTTTATAAATGAGATGAGCCAGATAGAACAAATGGAACCATTAGATCCCTAGTAGTTTATGTGGCCACAAACTTGCTAGGTAGGGATATATTAGTAGATTTAAGTGTGGTTCTTTAAACCACATTTTCTCTACCTATTAGAGAAAAGGAAAAATGCTTCAAAATAGAAGATTACTAAAAACATCAGGACCAAATGAACCCCCAATTCTAAAGGCTGATATTGAATACCTTGTCCCCTGATAGAATGGATCACAGAATCCACCTAGAATGGATCTTTATATTTGACTCCTCCCCCATGGTAGTTGGAGCTTCATATCAACCTCCAGGGATGGAACAATGGCCTTTAACAAGAAGGAATTAAGATTTTTACAACAATTAGTTAAGCACCAATTAAAAATGGGACATATTTGTCCCTCTAGAAATTCCTCATATACAGTGGTTTTTATAACTAAAACGAAGTCCAGGACTTGGAGGCTCCTCCAGGATCTTAGAGCAATTAATAAAACCATAAATTAAAGGTTCCCTCAAAATGAAGCTCCCCTTGCCTCTGCTATACCTATAAATACCCCACTACTAGTCCTAGACATTAAAGATTGCTTCATTTCAACGCCGCTCCATTAACAATATTCCAAGTGCTTTGCCTTCTCAGTATCTAAAATAAACAATTCAGGACTGGCCTATAGATAGGAATGGAGAGTACTCCCTCAAAGCATGAATAACAGCCTTACCATTTTCCATGATACTGTACCTGATGCATTAAAACTTCTTATCAAATCAGGCCTCCATATAGATAACTCCATGTATTACCTATTAATACAGCAAGAGATAAGACATGATCAAAAATTAACTTTAGAGAATTTTAAACAAGCCATAAAAGACCTAACAGAAAGAGACTTTGCGGTAGCAGAAAGTAAGATCAAATCATCCCTCCCATCATGTTCCTAGGGACAGAAATTACCCAACCTCAATCTGGCCAGCTAAATCTGTCCTTGACTTCCCCAACTAGTTAACCCTAAATACCTTCCAAAGCTTGATTGGCAATACTAATGGCTTAGACCTTGGCTTCTCATACCTACCAGCTAATTACAGCCTCTATTTGAATTATTTAAAGGTGGTAAAGACCCCTCCTCTCCTTGCTCCATGATGACAACATCCAGGAAGGCCCTTTGTTCTATTTACAACCACATTAAAAAAGTAAAAAATAAATTAAAAAACAAAAACCCTCATTGGCTAGCCATGATTCACAAAACCAACCCAGATCCTTATATTTGACTCCGCCCCAATGTTAGCTGGAGCTTTATATCAACCTCCAGGGATTCTAGAATGGCTCCACACGCCAATAGAAGGAGCACCTCAACTAGTAGCCAAGGCCAGTGCTTTATCCACCATGATAAAAGACAGGAAGAGAACACAGTTTATAAATTAAGGGTAATGAAACAGTTTTACCTTTTCTACTCTCAGACATACAATGGTTCCAAAGAAACCATGCCTTTTCTAACAGCCTCATCTGCTTCCCAGGTCAGACAACCACTATCCCAAGGATAGATTGCTGACAACCATAATACTATTTAGATTGCTGCCTCTTTGTTTATTCTCTAAAGCCCAGATCCTGTTTGCCCTGATGGCTTTTACAGATGGGGATGAGGCAACAATGAGTCACCTACACAATATACCAAGGAGACACTGACTCTGTGTCACATTTTTCCCCTCCCAGATAAATCTCCCCATTTTAACATACTGTATGCAATTTTCTTGGTCCTAACATAACCCAAAAAGCCATTTAATCTACATTTATGCAGTCAGCTATGCTTCTGGCTAGCCTGCTCCAAGGTCAAACTTGATGGTAACCCTCTTCCTCCCCTAACTATGAAAATTTTAAAAATAATACAAATATGAATGTATCTCATTTTTATCAGGCATATACAGTCACATTCATCCCTTCCTGGGCCCCCTCTCTGATGGTATTGCCTTAGTGAATGAGATTGCCACAATTAGGGATCTTTATTCCTATCTATATGACAGTTGGGTACTGTGTTATAACCAATCAGCCCTTCCTGTCCATGACCCTAAGAACTCTAATATATCTTACTCCTGGAACTATAAGATGACCCTGTCTTTCTGAAGCTGATGCCCAATTCTTTATGTCATACTAGTGGCCATCTGGAACTCTGCTCACAGCTTCTACTCTCTTCCTTCAACCTCATGGCTGGTGGTCCACAACCCAAGGAGAAAAAGAAGACCCACAAGGAAAAAAAAGCAGAAAAAAGTTTTGTCTTCTAAGTGGAAATGATATTATATTTATTCAGTAGTGGCTATCTTCAATTTGATAACTTGTGGTAGGTCTTAGCAATTATGGAAAACAGAACTTCTATAACCTTCAAAAACCAGAACCTTCTTTTAGGTCTTTATGAACTATTATTTTGTTTTATAGCAGTGGAATTATTTCATCAAGTCACAAATGACCTTTGAGTCTTTTTCTTGAATAAATTTATCCTTCATTTTTACATGTAAGTATAAGTGTGTGTGTGTGTGTACATGTGTGTTTGTGTCTATGTATGTGTATGCAAATGTGTGTTTCAGCATAAATATACATATTATTTATATATATGTCTATAGAAACAAAAAACCCATATGTAAATACTACAATCTTTCAAACTAAAATTGTGTGACATTTTCTTTCAAAGAATTCTTTTTTTTGTTTGTTGCT
>NW_022196894.1:78092863-78100174 GCF_008632895.1 Mastomys coucha
CCTCAAACTCAGAAATCCACATGCCTCTGCCTCCCAAGTGCTGGGATTAAATATGTGCGCCACCACCTCCTGGCCAAAGAATTCTTTTGTATGATTTGTATGGTAATGCAGAACACTCTATAGTTAACTGAAGGAGCTCTGATTATTCTTTTCATCACTGCAAACTACCTAAGGCTGCTAGCAGGTCAAAAATATTTCCATATGTTCTTTATATGAATATCATGTTCTCTGTACAGAATTTTTATTATAGTGAATATGTATTATAAAAAATATAAAATAATAACTTGAAATTATAATTTAACATATGGATGAAAGGTCATATCCTGGCTTGCAAGCACTAATATAGTCAATGTCATTTTATACTTTATCTTGATTCTTTCATCATAATTTTGGAACAAAAATAACCAAAGCTTTTTTTTTACTAAAACATCTGAATTTCTTTTAAAAATTTCTATTTTCTGACCCTTCTTGCCAAATGTAATACTGGCCAATAGCTATGTTACTGATAATACATGCATAACAATTCATTTATATTCCAAATGATCTAGAATTTTTTTTATGATCTAAAATTTTTGTAGTCAAAGTTCAGTCACATAAGAAAAAAAAAACTTAGAAGAACTTTGTTGTCTCTTCCTTTTATTGTCTTCCTTTTTCTCATTTTGTTAGATTCTTGGGAATTTTGCATAATATATTTTGATAACTCAGAACTACTCTAAGATCCATTTCCCCTTCCTTATACATTCAACTTTGTTTCTTCTTTTGATGTTGTGGTTTAAATTCATCAAGTACAATGTATGTTGTATATGTAAATTTGTTTCTGTGTCTTTCCAATAGAGCATGGTTCTCTTGCTAGTGGACATGAGAATACAGAAATGTGACTCTTAGTCTCCTAACCACTGTTGTTTGCAAACAGCTTCTTAGCTACAGATTAGATATTTTGCCCACCTATCTCTCCATGAAACAATTATATAAAGCTTGAGATTGGCCAGGTCTTGTGCATAGTTTCACTACTGCCCATCTGTGCCCAGAAAACATGGTTACTCATATTCATCCACTACCATTGGTTCTTACAACCTTTCTTTTTGTTATCCAATGATCCTGAATCTGGTACGGAGTGTTATATTGATGCCACATTTACAACTGAGAATTCCATAGCTACTTACTCTTTAGCCTGACCAGTTATGAATCTCTATATTGATCCCACCTACTATAAGAAGAAGGCTTTCTGTTGAGAGTTGAGGGTTGAATTCAGTATAAGTACAGGAGCCATCTTAACACTATTCCTATTTAGCAACCTGATATCATTTTTGTCTTTACTTTCTTTCCATATTTAACAGGTTGGATTCCTCACACTTTATAAGAAGGATATAACTAATCTATAATATTACTGTTTGTATTTGCTGTATATATTTTTACTGTATGTATACTTGCTTAAAGTTGAATGAGAAGCATTGGGAAGTTTTAATTTTTTCATTCATACTGAGGGAACCTGATATATTAGGTTCTTTATTTTTTTTACCCAATTATATAAATGAAATAATGATTTAATGTTCTCTCCTTGATGTTGGAAATATCTGTTCTAAATAATGTCCTTATCTTTTCGTAAATATAACTAAAATCTAGCAAATCATTCAAAAATTTAATTTAATCAGTATTTTACAATGTCATTAGCTAAGGATAAAACTGTGCCAATTATTCTTTTGAGCTGTATCATTATTTGACCAATTTACCTAACACATTGACATACAAAGATTGCATATAAACTTCTCCTGACCATTATCTTGGGTTCTCCTACATGGTTCTCCCAGAACAGAAAGTTCTTTGCTAACAATGATAAAATGATTCAGATCATGTCTGTGATCAAAATGGTTTTCTAACTTTAAATCTGCCTAAGATATAGGACTCTGAGAATGCCATCACTCATACTTAAACCTCAATACAAATCCAGTTAAATTAATAAAGTAAAATGATTTTCCTTAACTTTGTCACCTGTTTTGTACAGATCAATATTTAATGTTAAATGTTCAAGTAGAAAACATGAGGATCAGAAGAGATTCCAATAAAAATGTCTATCATCTACAGTTAAAACATTCCATAAAACCAGGCTACAGGAGGACTTCATGTTAGGATCCACAGATACATTTAAAATAATTTCATTAACTCAGTAAACTATTTATTAGATCATGATCACATATACTAGAATTTGAACAGAGGTATAAAATCTATAAAAGTAGGCAAATTGAAAGTATTGAAGATAAATAAAGGCACATATCAATATTCTCACAGATAAAATTATTTATCTGAAAAACAAAGGAACTTGAACTATAAAACTAAGACATAGTACATATTATCCAAACAATAAAGGAATGTTGGCAGAAGAGCATATAGGACATACATGCATACATATATAAAATTCCACAGGAAAAAGAGACAGGAAAAAGAGATGGTATTTATTATAGTAAATTACACCAAGATAAAAGTTTTCCATCTATGTGAGATAAGCTGGAGAAAACTCAAGATGTTCATAGGCAATGAATCTCAACCTGTGCATAGCAATCTGTTTGGCAAACCTCTATCTCCAAAAAAATTTAAATTGCAATTATAACAGTACCAAAATGTAGTTATGAAATAGCAACAAAAAATTTTATGTTTGGGGTCTCCACAACCTGAGGAACTATATTAAAAGATTACAACATTAGGAATGTTGAGAACCAGTGTCCAAAGCCAGAAATGAAAATACTCCTAGTTACATGTAAATTATTTACTTAAATAAGCAAACAACTCAATAACTTCAGAAAGTCACTGATAGTCACCTATATATGGTGACTACTGCTAAAATAGACTCTTAGACCAGTCAGTGTTTTGAGAAAGCAGAGACTGTTAAGCTGCTCAGAAAGACTCCCATAAACTAAGCTATGAGGAAATGACACTGTGTGTCTTTTGAGCAGTATGCTGCAGATTTTCTTACTTTTTCACAATCCCCATTCTATTGTGCTAGAATTATATCCATGACACTATGTTGGCTTTTTACACAAGTCTAGAGAGTCAAATTCTGTTTTTAAGACCCTGTGTCATATTAATAAAAATGACCCAGATACACATCCTAAGATGAAAGACATCATATGGAATTCATAAAGGCAAATAGCAACAACAACAGATCATAAAACAAGGAATTTTCCAAATTTTTTTTCTGAAGAAGGGAAGCAGGTAAGCTGGTTCCAAGAAAGGCCATCAAGTGTAGATGAACGGATAACCTTCTTTACTTCTGCCTTAGAAACTACTGATTGGCTGAGAGTGAGTTGCAAAAGTTTTCCAAGATTCTGAAAGGATGGTAAATGAACCACCAAGGAATACAACACAAGGAATAGCTTTTAGATGACTAAAAGAGACTGAGAAAATTTGACTCTGGATTTCAAACATTTTCATGCTTCAAAATCATAAGTGCTTCAAAATCATAAATGCTTCAAAATCATAAATGTATACACAATGGTTCAGCATTGCTGAGTAGAACAACCTTTGTCTCTGGGAACATGACTGATACAGGGTCGAAAAGCAAATCCAAAAATTTCTTCATGAAAGTCTATGAAGCTCTTGATTAAGATACTTTATTGAGCTAAGTCTCCTGATATCCTCAGTGGACTTTCCTTATCTTGCCATCTCTCTGAACACCTTTAACAAACATGCAGATCTAGAAGCATACAGCTTAGACTCCTTTCACACACCTATTTGCAAGGTCTGCTAAGCTCTCTGCAGTACATTCAGATGTCCTGAGCAACCTGCTATCCCCACTGGACTTCCATTTTCCCACCATCTACATCAGGCAACCTTCATCAGACTTGCTGAGCCAGAGTCATACAGTCCAAGGATAACCATCAGAGGCCTGATACACCAGGATCATGAGGTTAGCCCCCTTCCCGATACCTACTACAACAGAAACATCTAGGGACTAAAACGACCCAAATGGTTAAGGCCCTTGAAAGAACATAAGAACCAGGGCAATAAGACACCTCAGAACACAGCAACCCTACTAAAATCCCTGTATATCCTAACACAAACAAAGCACAAGAAAATGACCTTAAATCCAATTGTATAAAGATGATAGAGGCCTTTAAAGAGGAAATGAATAAATGCCTTAAAGAAATACAGGAAAATACAATTAAACAAGTGAAGGAAATAAATGAAACTGTTCAAGATATGAAAATAGAAGCAATAAAGAAAACACAAACTGAGAGGATCCTCGAGATGGAAAACCTAGGGAGTTGAATAGGAACAATAGGTGCAAACAACACCAACAGAATATAAGAGATAGAAGAGAGAATCTCAGGTATAGTAGAAGATAAAATAGAAAAAATTGCTACATCAGTCAAACAAAATGTTAATCTAAAACATTCCTTACACAAAACATCCAAGAAATCTGGGATGATATGAAATGACCTAACGTAAGAATAATAGTGATAGAAGAAGGTAAAGAGTCTCAACTCCAAAGACCAGAAAATATTTTCAAGAAAATCATAGAAGAAAACATTCCCAACCTCAAGAAAGAGATACCTATAAACATAAAAGAAGCCTACAGAACACCAATTAGACTTGAACAGAAAATAAGATCTTCTTGCCACAGAATAATCAAAACACAAATCTACAGAATAAAGAGTAAAAGCGACAAAGGAAAAGGGAGAGATAATATACAAAGATGGGCTTTCTCAGCAGAGATTCCAAAAGCTAGAAGGACATGAAAAGATATCTTGCAAACTCCCAAAACCCAAAGGTACCAACCTAGAATACTA
Organism: Mastomys coucha; assembly: GCF_008632895.1. Taxonomy (NCBI): domain Eukaryota; kingdom Metazoa; phylum Chordata; class Mammalia; order Rodentia; family Muridae; genus Mastomys; species Mastomys coucha. The sequence continues at coordinate 78,097,648 of NW_022196894.1, forward strand.
ATACCCAGCAAAACTCAATCCCCATATATGGAGAAAATAAAATATTTCAAGACAAATTCAAATTAAACAATATCTATCCTTAAATCTAGGTCTACAGAAAATACAAGAAGGAAAATGTTAACCAAAGGAATCCTCCAGGAAAACTTGGATAACTACATCCAAGAAAACACAGGAAACATGAAATTCCATACTAGCAGAAACAAGTAAAACACACACACACACACCACTGCCACTACCACCACCACCACCAAAAATATTAGAATGCCCACAACTCAGATAAATTGAATAAATTTCTACTCAATGTTTCTACTCTGGTCAGGGAAGAAATAAAGGAAGACATGAAAGACTTCCTAGAACTCAATGAAAATGAAGGCACAACATACTCAAAAGTCATGAGTACTAAACACATTGAAAGCAGTACTAAGAAGAAAGTTCATAGCACTAAGTGCCTCCATAAAGAAGTTGAACAGTTCTCATACCAGCAATTTAAAAGTCCTGAAAGCTATAAAAAAAGAAGCAAACACAAAGATGTCTAGAAGGTAGTAGTAATCAAAATCAGATATGAAATCAGTTAGAAACAAAGAAAACAATTAAAAGAATCAACAAAACAAAGAGCTGGTTCTTTGAGAAAATCAATAAGATAGACAATCACTTAGCCAAACTAACCAACAGACAGATGAAGCATTAAAATAAACAAAATCAGAAATGAAAAGGGAGATGTAACTGACACAGAGGGAATTAAAGAATCATTAGGTCATATTTCAAAGTACCTGTCCTCTACAAAATTGGAAAATATTAATGAAATAGTTGATTTTCTAGACAGGTATCCCTTACCAAAGTTAAATCAAGATCAGGTAAACTGTTGAAACCCATCTTACAAGCCCTAAGAAAACAGCAACAATCATTAAAAGTCCCCCAAACAACAACAAAAAAAGCCAAGGGACAGAGAAGAGCAAATACCAATTCTCCTCACTCTGTTCCTTGAAACAGAAACAGGAGGAACACTGCCGAAGTCATTCTACAAAGCTACTGTCACCCTGATACCTAAATCAAAGAAAGACTTAACAAAGAAATAGAATTTCAGACCAATTTCTCTTATGAACATTGATGCAAAAATACTCGATAAAATACTCGTAAACCAAATCCAGGACAAAAAACATCATCCAATTTGAAAGTAGGTTTCATCCCAGGGATTCAGACAGAGGTGGTTCAATATATAAAAATCCATCAAGTTATCTACCATATGAACAAACTGAAAGAAAAAAAAAATCACATGATTATCTCATTAGATTCTGACAAAGTACACCCACTTTGGAAATCGACTTGGTAGCTTCTCAGAAAACTAAGAATAGTTCTACCTCAAGACATAGCTATAGTACTCCTGGGTACGTACCAAAAAGATACGCTGCTATACCACAGGGATACTTGCTGAACAATTTATTCATAATAAACAGAACTGGAAACTACCTAGATGTCCCTCCACTGAAAAATAGATAAACAAAATGTTTATATCCAAAAATTATCTGAAACACTCTAGTGCTCAGGTATGTCTGCACAATGGAAAAATATTCAGCTATTACAAACAAAGACATAATAAGTCTTGCAGGATAATGGATAGAACTTAAGAAAATCATCCTGAGTGAGATAACAAAGACCCAAGGCCATGCATGAGACATGTAAGGATATGTACTTACTTATTAATGGATATTAGCCAAAAAATACAGAATATATGTGCTACGCTCCACAGATCCAAAGAAGTTAAACAAGAAGGAAGGACCAAACAAGAATGTTTGAATCTCATTTAGAAAGGGGAATAAAATTGTTGTAGGAGGCAGACAGAGGGAGGGAACTGGGTAGGAAAGGAGATGGGGAAGGGAATAGGAGGGCTTCAGGATCATAGGTGGGAAGAACCCGGGGACACCCCCAGATGGCCAAAAGTGTGAATGGAATCTGCAGCTGGCAGGAGGAGGGATCTTGCTCATTTGCCAGAGACCTGGGATAGGGGAGATTCTCAAGAATCAATGGGAGTGACCTCAGCTAAGAATCACAGCATTGGGGATATGGAACCTTCTTAGGCAGGCAGGAACCCCAGGAGAGAGATAGGGACATCAACTTACCCACAAAAGTTTTGACCCAAAATTTATCCTACCTACCAAATAGGCAGGTAAGGGAGATGGAGCAGAGACTGATGGAACAGCCAAGGAAGCAATAACCTGTTCATTCAAAGACCCACCCCCATTTGCAAGCACCAATTCCTGATACTATTAATGATGGTCAGTTATGTTTGCAGACAGGAGCCTAGCATGGCTGTCCTTTGAGAGCCTCCACGCAGAAGCTGACTCAGATAGATGCAGACATCCATAACCAAACATTGGATGGAGCTTGAGGACTCTTGGAATTGTGAGAAGGATTGAAGACCTGATAGGGGATAAGAACATCACAGGATAAGAACAACAGTCAAAGAAGGACACATGCTCCACCATGTTCATAGCAGCCTTATTTATAATAGCCAGAACCTGGAAACAAC
>NW_022196894.1:78101035-78180044 GCF_008632895.1 Mastomys coucha
AAAAAAAAAAAAAAAAAAAAAAACAACAGTCAACTAACCTGGACTCTCTGGGGCTCTCAGAGACTGAACAAACAACCAAAGAGCATACAGGGATTGGCCATACCACCCCTCCCACAGCAAACATGTAGCAGATGTGGAGGTCAGTCTTCATATGTGAATCATGAATAATGGGCGTTGATACTATCCCTAAATCTGTTTCCTGCCTGTGGAATCTGTTCCCCCTAACTCTGCTGTCTTGTCTGGCCTCAGTGGGAGAAGTTGCACCTAGCCCTGAAGAGACTTGATTTACAAGGTTGGGGAATTACAGGTGTGTGAGGGGATGGAGGTTCACTCTCTCAAAGGAAAAGAAATGGGGTACGGGGAGGAGGAACTCTGTGAGGGGGACACCAGGAGTGGGCACAGCGATCTGGATATAAAGTGAGCTTTAAAAAAGATTATTTTTCTTTTTTAAAAATATACAGTGTTACAAAAAGTATCTGAAATTGATATGAAATAAATATCTTTCGATTGCTATTCATATGTAATACTAGAGAACAGTATCATCATAACAATTGAGCCAGCCATAATTTCTATGACATGCATGCATACACATTCTTTGGTAAAATTTTTGCATGTCTATCTCTTATAGCAACTGTGCAGAAGAATGTAAATAAACAAAACTTAAATTAATTTGTATAGAATATTCTCCTTCTCATGCATGAATCAAAGAGTTTTTTCTTTCCTCACAAAATAGTTCTTGCTTTGAAAATAGCTATCTTGAGATCGGCAGCTATTTCAGAGGGGGGAAAAAGAAGAAGATCTGAAACACTCTAGAGCTCAGGCTCCCAGAGCTGGCTGCACAATAGTTCCCTTGAAAGCTTCTGATAGAATTCAAAGATAAAGAGCCGAAGGTAAAGGCGAGGTCGGCCAGAACAGTCTATGGAATTGCAAGCATTTGTAGAGAAGTGCCCGGAGGTAATTGATAAAAACTGGAGGTGTAGTCCACTGAGATAAGAAACTATGAAACTGAAGAGACTGAAAAAATTCTTCTGGGAAATACTGAACTAATCCATCAACTGTATTTTTTAGTTCCTTTCCATTTCACAGTCCTTCAGTAAAGTCTTTATTTTGAGAATCTAGAAGATTTACAAAAACAGCCAGGAATGAAAAAAAGAAAAATCTTTAAATTCACTTTCTAAGAAAAAAAATTCACTTGCTAAAAAAAAAAGGTGGAAAGTTTGCAGTTGTTTTTAAATAATATTTTAGCTAACAATAAGTAAGAAAAAATTACAAAATCATTATGATTATTTAACTAGTTTGGTTGGTTTAACAGACTGCTAGAATTTGGGGGAGAAAAAAAAGAGCTAAAGCTTGCAATAAAAACTCATATTTAATCTGACTCCTAAAATATAACAGCCAACTCACATATATTACAGTAACTCTTGCCTTAACAAGCATTTGTACAAAATACATTGTCTTGTGTCTGTCAGAACAAAACCTTCAACAAGATTCACCTAGTAAGTGTGGCTACTCTCTGCACTTCTCACCCTGCCCTCCACCCTAAACCTGGGCTGTGTTTCAGTTCCCTTTCCCTATTTTCCCTTTTCCATAAAAACCTGACATTGTGACCAAGTGTTCTCTTGATTCTTGGCTTCTCTCTGGTTCTGTTCTTCCTCTCCCTCCCCTTTTCTTTTCCTCTCCCTCCCCTTTTCTTTTCCTCTGCCTCACCCTCTTCTCTCATGGCCCAATTCAGTCTGGACTCTTTCAGATGCCTATGGCTGAACTCTCTTCTCATATCTACAATAAAAACCTTCTCCACAATCATTCCTTGATGTCCTCACTTTCACTTAACATCTGTAGAATGGATTACAGAATTTTCAGGAAATGAATATTTAATTTGACATTACCAAGGAAGCTGAGTAGAAACCAACCTACCATTTAAAGGATCTATAAAGGATACTTGAGGACTTTCTACCAGTTTCATCTGGCTTGAAGAGACAATGCCATCTAAAGCCATAGCTGGTCAGCCTGATAAGATTCGAGGAATCTACAAAGTAAGTGCAACCTCCAATTCCCTCTGCCTTCTGACCTAATTGTTCTTTCATGTCACTGAGGACTACTCTTTGTCTGCTGGATTCTAGTTTAGTTCTGTGTGCTTTCAGTGATGTGTATGTGATGAGTGAAATTCTTGAGCAGACCTTTAGAGTCACAATAGGGAACTTGATCCCTGACAGCTTCGAGGACATTAGTCCCTCAGCAGGTACTGTTCTGGGCTCATCATCATTGCCTGCTTCCCTGTCATCAAGTTATACAGGCAGATGAGAAACACATTCGCTTCATCACCACAAATTCCTGTAGAAAAAAATTTAAAAGAGTTCAACATTGAGTTCCTTGGCTGTCTGATGATGCAGTTCTTGTCACACAGCATGAAATTCCTGAGAAACCTTACCACACAATCTTCCAGGGCACTAGAAATGAGGAAGTTGACTTATTAATGAACAGCTTTTCCATGCATCTTAATGTCTGCTCTGTCCTGGATGTAGGTTCAGACTGAGTCTGGTTTGGCATACCAGAGTTCATATTAATGAGAAACATTAATATGCATATCTTTCTCTAAGGCTATATATTATCTTTTACTATTTCCCACATTTAATATCATTCTATCCTTATTCATGTAAATGAATTTAGAATGTTTCTGTATTTAATGGGATCCTATACCTGTAAATATGAAGCAAAGATAAATGCAAACTTTTAACGGTTTTATACATTTGATAATATGTCAGTTCACACTTGTCCAGAGTATACTTGGTGATCCCTTAGAAGCAGGTAGGCATTATAATCCATCATTGCCAAATTGAGGTCGAGAAAGCTCTGAAAGAGCAATTTCTTAAACAGGAACAAATATGTATATCATTAAATTCTCATTGCAGCTCAGTAGGTAGAATCACCACATTGTGTTGCATTGTATTTAAATCCTATGTAACAAAGTTGTGTTGGTTAATGTCATTATTTTATATATGTCCATTCACTTAGGAGATCGACCACCACTGAGAATAGCTTTGAAGGAGTCTCTAAATTCTATTCACTAACTGTAGATGACATTGTTCCATTGACTTGTATCTCACACTTAATAAAAGGAGAAATCAACTGAGTAAAAGCATTTGTCTTGCTATGCTTTCTGATTGCAGCTGTAATGTGACCAATTGTCTCAAGCTCCTGTCAACATGAATTTCCAGAACCATACCCACAGGTTCTGGGCCAAAATAAAACCTTTCTACCCTAATATCTTTTCTTGTTTTTTTTTTTTTGACACCTCAGTCAGATGAATAAATAATAAAAATTTTCTATTCAGCATTACATGGGTATATCATAATAATTAATTTTTACCAAAAATAACACATTGAAGTTATTGTGATATTTCTATGTATCTTCATAATACAGACTAACATTATCAACTGAGCTTGGATATCCATCTCAGATTGGGGTCAACATAAGAATTTTCTTCTTTGGGCCATTAAGAAGTAACATGAACTTCATGAACCCTCTCTGCTAACATAACAGTTCATACTTTTCTCCACAATGCATAAAGCAAAATTTATCACATAATCTCAATCTCTGGGATCCAGAAACAACCTTTGTCCAAATCTGCCACTTATTCTGATTGCTTGTGTGAATGTAAGGATGCTCTTTATCAGTTTTTTTTCTTGGTGAAAATGGGCATAATATTGATATTAGCCCATAATATTCATATTAGCATTGAAGATGAAGTGATATAACATATAAATAAAAATGTAACTTTTGCCAAAAACCCAAGTACAAAAGAGCTTTTTAAATTGAAAAACATAGAGTATATGTGTTCATTAAAGATTGTAGATGAGGATTAGTATCTAAGTTCAATTGGTTACATATCAACTATTACAAAATATAGAAAACAGATTCTGAGAAATATAGGAGGATTTTTGCAGTGAGTGAGAAGTTCAGTATTCCAGAAAATGAAAGCTGAGTTGTTTGGCCGGACTAAGAGCCCACATGCTGTTGGCAGCTCAGAACTTAAAGTTTAATCAGTCAGCAAAGCCACTTTTTTCTACTTATGTTCAATTGCATGTTTAAAGACATAAAAGAGAAGAGTGATTAGCCAACTTTAGGTTCTCTTATGAAGGGTTGAGGAATGGAAAGAGCAGATCTATCAAAGCAGATCTATCTATCTTTGCTTTTATGGAAAAGCAGGTAAAGGCTACATGGATAAAGTGCTTCCCTGAGTTGAATATCCAGAGCCATCTAAAGAACTGTATATTATATCATGGTGGAGACAAAATAAAGAAGTAATACTCATTATATTAAACAGGTCAGTAAATGTGAGGGATACCAGTTGCATAAAGACGCTAGAAAGTCTAGTTTTGGCACTAATCCATGGAATGTAAGTTATAATTAAATCACTTCTACTCATAGTGCAGACAATAGAACAAAGCAGGTGTTACCTAGGGAAACAAGCAATTAGTGTACTCAGCAGTGACTGGGAAATAATCAAATGGTTAAGGGCTACATTGCCACTTGATGGCCCCTAGATGAGGAGGGAACATTTATGTATTCCCCAATGTCCATTGGAAATAAAAAATGAGCATGTGAGATATGTTTCTCAGTTTCAATGAGTAGAGGGCAAATATAAAATAAAGGGAGTGTCAATTACCAAGAAATCAGCAGAAGAAAAACAAAAGATGTGACAGTTGGGTGGGAGGAGGAGTAAACAGTCTAAAGTAGAGATGCTGAGAAGTAAACTCAGTCCAAAGGAATCTCAATACTCTAGAAAATGCAGGCAAATCAAAAGCATGACTCAGTTCATTTTGTCAGGGTCAGAGGTTCAGTCACCACACCCAAATTTATATCAATCATTGTATGACACAAAAAGGTCAAAGTGATAAAAGGAGATTATTGGGATTAGATCATGTTTACTCCAGTTATTGAGACAACATAGAGGAAAGACTTCAAAAGCCATGGTAAATAGCAGATATGATCACATAAATGAAGATACAGGTCCATACTGTGAGAAAGGAAAGGCTTGTTTTCTCAGTCTTAATATGTTGGATAGGAGAAACATGTCATAGTGATAATTGTCTTTGTCCTCTCTGACACAGAATGTAGCAACGGTATTATTAGAGAAAAGAAAGGTATGATCCAAAAGAAAAGAAAATTCTGTTTTCATCTAATATGTATCACCTTTACCATCAACGACATTGCAAAATTCAGAAAAGTGAAATAAATAGTCCTGATAATTTTTGGAAACAGTTGTGCTATGGGAACAGCAGCTTTAAACAATAGAACCAAAGATTTATTCAGTGTGCTCACCAATTTACTAGATATCCTGACCACAGTCTATTTTCAGTGTAGATGAAAAACCCAACAAAAGTCCTAATTAGCTTGACATTCATTTCTGTGAACTAAGTAATGGGTAAGTACATAATTAGGTGTTGGACTATAGAAATTGCTCCAATTGTGTATATGATTTCAATGCTAAAAATATGTTACAGTGATGAGCTTTTTGCCTTTTTATTTTATCTAGCTGGATTGTTGAGTAGGTAATTATTTTAAAAAATAGATCTCTTCTACTAAAGGATCAGAAGAAAAAGCGATTTAAAAGATCGTAATACTATTTGGTTCTGACAAACTAAATGACAACTTCAGGAAATAAAAAAAAATCACTTATTTATCACATACCTGTTTTTCTTTATTTTCTTTTTGTTTGTTTCTTTGTTTTTTTTTCCCCAAAGTTTAGAGGCATGTATTTTAAGATTTTTACCTTTAATGAACTCTTTACTGATTATAGCAGCCTACCTGTACCTCTAAGCTTGAATTATTAAATGTTAATAAAAGAAGGTACTTTCTACACTTTACCTGATCAATTAAAATTCAACTACAGATATAAAAGATTTTTGATGTATATTGTTCGTAGCCTTGGTGCTAAAGTGTACTTCTTTTTTTTTTTTCAAATTAAAAATGTGAAATTTTCTCTGTAAATGATGGGAAAGTGCATGGCTTAGTAATATGTAGAAATGAATCTTAAGAGCACATTTCTAAAGTCCAATGGTAAAGGAGCAATTCCAAGAGTAGCAGTCATCCTTCCATGCAAGAAACTAACATAATAAAGTTGCTTGCTGTACGACTCTAACAGCCAACATACAGGGAGATTTCTGTCGGCAGCAACATTTACTGGGCAATTTCTTTTGCTTGTACTTTAAGGATCTGGGTGAAATTAATAGGTCATTCTTTAGCAAATTCTATATGCACTGTCACAAAATCTATAAGGTTCCTATTTCTAAAAAGTGTATGTTTGTTGGATAGGCTGTTACAGATAATGAGACAGATTTTAAACTGCCTGAAAGGAACATAAATCAGTGGACCTAGATTTAGAAAAAATATTAAATAAGGCATCTAAAATGCATAAGAAATTACATTTTAATAGGTCAGCAGCAAAGTTACAAAGTCTTCCAAAGTGTAGAACATGAAGCAAGAATAATTGTGGAAATAAATGGCTGCAAAAGAAGTTATTGTCCTAACTATTGTTTCTCATAATGAACTTCTAAAAGCCCATTCATTAAAAAAGGGCTTTCTTTCTTATTCTGTGATTAAAATCTATACACTTATTTCATTTGGATTCTAGCTTTTTAAGATGAAGAACCTTTTGTGCAGAGAATGAAATGGGAAATTGAAATTTATATCACAACAGAACTTTAAATATTACTATGTCATCCATCTCAGGCACTGTCTTTCTCTGAATAGAATGCCATATCCCAGATGTTCTTGCTATGGGAAACAACTCTGAAGACATGAGTTCAACAATACACAAATCAATGTAAGAATTATTCTTTACAATATTCCTCAAATACTCAAAATATAGAAGGCAATACAAATTATATGAGGGGCTTTATGGACTTGAAGAAACAGAGGCAGCTACACTAATGAGCCAGCTTTGTCAGAAAGATATTAAAGAAGGACTTAAAGTAATCCTCATGGCAAGATCCTATCCAGCTAAACTAGTTATTTGCTTAAGTCAAATCATGATTACAGGTACACACTTAATCCCATCATCCAGAAGAAAGGGCCATGCAGATCCCTGAGTTCAAGGTCTGTCTACAGAGCAAGTTACAGGACAGCCCAATTCAAGCAGTAAAGGAGTTGAAAAACAGAAAGCTGGTGATAATATAATAGAAAAATGAGGTCATGTTCCAGCTCCATTAGGCAAGAGAACTTGGCAGCTTTGGCTATGTGGCTATGTCCTTAAGAGTCAAGGCACTAATATCATAAAATGCTGATTTGTGGGATAAGCAAAAAGGACCCAGGGGTAAATGATTGAATTTATATGCAATTCATAAGAGAGAGCTATCTCCAGCAGAAAGCTATCTAGAACAGAACAGAGCTGTCAGCTTGTATCCATCACTGATTCCTAGTTTTTTATCATGGCTCACAAACACCCCTTCCTCAGGCCCCAGACTAAGCTGGGGATGGTCTCAGCAGAAACTGATACCCTGTTCTCCCATCCACAGGCAAGAATGCACACACAAACACAAAAATGAAAGAGATAGAGAAAGAGCAAGAGAGAGAGAGGGGGGAGAGGATAAAATAAAGTGAATGCTAAGTTTGAATGTTTTATTTCCACTTTGTTAATGTTTTGATTGGACAATTATCCATATACAGAACAGGAGGATAATTCCATTAGAAACAATTATTCTACTTACATTAGTAGTCCATCTCACCTTATCTCCTCAGCAACCTTGGCATCAATGTATTATTTACTTATCAGGTGATCATGAGCTTTAAATTAATAAAATAATATTTCCACTTAGTTGCAAAATTTGGTCTGTATCAATATATATGCAAAATATGCAATAGTGCTGTATGCCTATGATTGTCATATTTCTGGGTTGATAGTTAAATAAACAATTGATTCTAATTGTCAGGACTAACTATTAGGATATCTTTACCTGATATTCCATCAGCTTTTCTAATTTTAAAAATAAAAATTTGTGGGGGAAGGTTACTTTACACTTCCATGTCACTGTTCATCATTGAAGGAAATAGGAACAGAAACTCAAAATAGGGCAGGATGGTGGGGGGCAGGAGCTGATGCAGAGGCCATGGAAGAATGCTGCTTAATGGCTTGTTTTGTTCAGTCTGTTTTTTTTTGTTTTGCTTTGTTTTTGTTTTTTGTTTTGGTTTTTTATAGAAATCAGGCCCACCATCCCAGGGGTAGCATGATCCAAAATGGTCTGGACCCTCCCTCATCAGCCACTAATTACAGAAATACCACACAGGCTTGCTTCCAGAGCAGTCATTTGGTGGTATCATCTCATTTGAGGCTCCCTCCTTTCAGATGACTTTAGCATATGTCAAGTTCATATAAAAGTAGCCATCATACCCATGCAAAAGCTTTAACCTTTCATTTTTGTTTTGTACATGGCATATAGGTGCATAAATGCATGTGTTTGAGGGTGCATATGTGAGAAGGTTGGACATCATGTACATTTGCAGGCATGAACATTCCTTTGCATGTGGAAGATAGAGATTGGCACTTGAGACTTTTCTCTACTACTTTTTACTTATTTTGTAAACTGTCTTACAGAGCTGCTTGTGTGAGAGATTTAGCTATCTGTGATGATGAGCCTCGCTATCCACTGTTCTCTGACTCCTGGGCATCATGTGCAGCTTTGTTGTTTTACCAGCTTTGCTAGGCCAGTTAATTTCCTTTTAGCTCAGATTTACTATGTACTCAAGAGTCTATTTAATTCCACTTCTTCTTCAGTTTTATCCAAGTCTTCCTTTTTTACCTCAAGAGAAAAGTTCCTGTGGTGGTTTGAATATGCTTGGCCCGGGGAGTGGCACTTGTTGGAGGTGGTGTGGCCTTATTGGAGGAAGTGTGTCACTTCAGGTGTGGGCTTTCAAGCCCCTTCTCCTAGCTTCCTTTGAACAGTCTGCTCTTGGCTTCCTGTGCCATGCCTGCCTGGATGCTACCTTGTTTCCTGCCTTGATGATAATGAACTGAACCTCTAAACCAGTAAGGAAGCCCCAATTAAATGTTGTCCATTATGCCTTGGTTATGGTGTCTGTTCATAAGACTAGGGCCTGGGAAGGTGGTTTCCTAGCCAAGGAGTAGGAATCTGCAGAGAGAGAGAGAGAGAGAGAGAGAGAGAGAGAGAGAGAGAGAGAGAGAGAGAGAGAGAGAGAGAGAGAGAGAGAGAGAGAGAGAGAGAGAATGAAGAAGACAGTTTAAAGAAGTCCCTACTAAATTTAAAAGCAGAACACAGAAGCTGAGGCTTCACCCAAGGGCAAAACACAGTAGAGGCCGGAGGGGAGGATTTAGCTCATGATTACACATGGGCTGTGTAAGGAGCAGGCCTGTAGCAAGACTTGCTCCACTTTATAATAGGAAATGTTTGGAAGTTGTTTTAAAATAAGTTATTTGCAGTGAGTTGTTTTGATGTATTAGTTATCTAGAATAATATATCAAAAATGTTTTGCCAAAATGAGAGATGTTAGAAGTATATACTTGTGCAGAAAATTTTCCATAGAAAAGTAAACAACTTGAGAAGATAACCAGACTCCAGTGGTTATCTAAACCCTGCTTCAGTGTGACCTCAAAAATAGCTTAAAATAGCAGCTAGGAGATAAGCTGGTATCTCTTCTCCCCATCCTTGGTAGCCATGGCTGTGAACCTCCTGAGCCTCCAGACTCTGCCACAATGACCAAAAACCATCTGAGACCACCCGAGACTCCCAGGGCAAGTAACCTTCATAGTCAAACCTTATCTACAGTCAAATCTTTCTTCGTGGTCAAGTATAACCCTCTGGCCAAGAGATAGCTGGACCTGCTGGATACCAACTACTTTCAGTTCATCCAAGAACACCACACCCTGCCTCAGAGATAGCTGAGCCTGCTTCCCAAGATACTGTCAGGTCATATATCCCCTAATAGGCAGTAGAGTGAAACAGTATATATTCTAATATGTGGTAAAGAAAAATGTTTAGCTATTATATTGTCATACCCTTTATCCTTTTAGCTCTGATAACATTGTATGCTGTGTGTAGTTGTATTGGAAACTGACATAAAGCATTCAAAACCTAAACAGTGTGTTGAGTCCTCTCTTACCACTCCTGAGGAATTTCTCGTGGTGGAATCCAGTGTAGGAATACCTGAGTGAAGGTGTGCTATGCCCATCCTTCCTAGCGGGAAGTGCTACTTGGCCTCTTGCTCGGGACAGGCTGATTGCAGCCAATCCAATATCAAATGACAAAACCCATCAAGTATTCTTAAATACCATAGCTGCTGGATAATCTACATAAGGTTCTCCATAACTTGATACAGCTGGTTGGTTCAGTCCTGTCCTTTGGGAATTAATACTCTGTGTTAATGGTGTGTGGAAATCCAGTCCTGGGTTGGCTTGCTGCAGTCAGAATTGGGCAGAAAGCTGGACCTGCTATCCACGTAAACAAAGGGACAGGGTGGGACCAGATACAACACAGAGTCTGACCTAAAACACACCAGACATAGGAGACACAGACAGGCAGATCTCTGAATTTTAGACAAGCCTGGTCTAAATGATGAAGTCAGGGGCAGGAAACCCTGCTAATAGGTACAGCTGCTTACAAACAACACTCTTAATTCAAAATGACATGTTTTTCCTTATACATACTAAGTAAGCTTTTGCTTAATAATAAATAGGAATGTCCTTGGTAATTTAAAAATTATACATTAATCCTTAAATTTATACTTAAGAAAGAGGAATATAAGTATACTTAACCATATAAGGAATGTTTATAATTTCAATTTGAAAAGTAATGCCTTTTCTATGCCAAAGAGCATTTTACCTCAGAAAAGATATATTCTGCTAGTCAATATAAGGACCCAGATTTGCAGCAGAGACCATCTCTTGTGGAGAGATCACCTTTATAAATAGCAGCCAGACCTGTGTGTTGCACTACCTGAAGATGATTGAAAATGGAAAGAGATTTGAATCCTCTTGGGATAAAAAAAAAAGTCTTTTAATTTATAGTAGGCAAGAAAGAGGTGATTCAAGATTAGGAAGAAGTAGCCCAGATGCCTGTGGGTCAGAGAGCCAAACTGACAATCTCCGCAGACTGTGCTTATGAAGTTACTGGGCACCCAGATATCACCCTACCCTATTCTACTCTTGTGTTTAATGTGAGGTTTTTAAAAATGGAATGGCAGAAGTGGTCTCCTCCCTTAGCTCTGTACATGAATCTTTTATGTAGTAACCTCCAGATGGGTGCATATGAATCCATACATAACTTTACCTGATGTACCACCACTCTAAATAGACACCTATCCAACTGATTGTGTTCTGTTACTCAGCTTTGCTTCCGATATCTCCATGTCTGTACTGGCTGGTTTTGTATGTCAACTTGACCCAGGCTGGAATTATCACAGAGAAGGGATCTTCAGTTGGAGAAGTGCCTCAATGAGATCCAGCTGTGGGGCATTTTTTTCAATTAGTGATCAAGGGGGTAGGGCCCCTTGTGGGTGGTGCCATATCTGGTATGGTAGTCTTGGGTTCTATAAGAGAGCAGGCTGAGCAAGCCAGGGGAAGCAAGCCAGTATGGAACATCTCTCCATGGCCTCTGCATCAACTCCTGCTTCCTGACCTGCCTGAGTTCCAGTCCTGGCTTCCTCTGGTAATCAACAGCAATGTGGAAGTAAGCTGAATAAACCCTTTCCTCCCCAATTTGCTTCTTGGTCATGATGTTTGTGCAGGAATAGAAACCCTGACTAAGACAAATTGGTACCAGGAGTGGGGTATTCCTGTGACAATCTGACCATCTTTGGGGGAGGACTGTGGAAGGACTTTGGAACTTTGAGCTAGAAGAGCCACTGGTTGTTAAGAACTCTGTGGGATGTTGTGTAGGAGCTTAGACAAATATGTTGAGAACAGTGCAGAAGATGGAGGCCTGGCTTGTGAAATTTCAGAGGGAAGATTAAAGACTCTTATCAGGGCCATGTTGTTTTGATTGTAAAGATTCTGTGGTTTTGGTAAGCTGGGGCTGAAGAATCAGCTGTGATTAACAAGATACCAGAACTACTAAAGTGAAAACTTTGCATTACTGAGACTATTGATGCTGGTTAGCTGGAGCTTAGAAATTAGTGGTAATTAAGAAGAGACCAGCATCACTGAAGTGACATCTTCTGAGAAGTGTTTTCTGAGCACACAAAGAGGCTGTGTTCCAGAGATAGCCAAGGTTGTACCTTGTACTGCAGCAAGACTTAGTAATGCATAAGAGTCACCCAGGTGGTACTGGTTTTGAAGGCATAAAAGGGTCATGAAGAGCAGCTGAGGCTCAGCACAGTGAGAGGCCATGGAACGCCATTGGTGAAGGTACAGCCTCAGTTGCAATTGATGGCCCAGGACTGAATGGGTCATGCAAAGGAGTTGAGGCTTGGCACCATGAAGAGAGCCTATGACAGGCTATTGGTGAAGCCTAGTTACAGCAGAAGACAGTATTTTAGAGATTCCAGTACCATGAATGACCACCCAGAACAGCAGCAGCAGTGGAGTACAGGCATCTGGAGCCTAGAAGACAAGGTGTGTGCTACAAATGGCAGAGCTAGAGAAGTGACCCAAGCCCTTGGAGGAATCCAAAAGATCGTGAGTTGGATCCCAGACATTGGTTTTGCTTTTGATTGTGACTGTGCCCTGATATTTTTCCCTCTTGAAGGAAGAAAGAATTTTAGTGGAACCCACATTTAAGAGACTTTGAAATTTAAAAGATATTAGACATTTTAAATTGATTGAACTTTTAATATGTAAAGACTTTGGGACTTTAGATCTTGGGGATGAATAAAAAAGTAAGGGTTGAGGCTTAATAGTGATGTGTTTGTGTGTCAACTTGACAAGGGGTCAATTGTACTGGCTGATTTTGTGTGTTAACTTGACACAGGCTGGTGTTATCACAGAGAAGGGATCTTCAATTGGGGAAGTGCCTTAATGAGATCCAGCTGTGTGGCATTTTTTTTTTCAATTAGTGATCAAGGGGGTAGGGTCCCTTGTGAGTGGTGCCATATCATTTCTGGTAGTCTTGGGTTCTATAAGAGAGCAGGCTGAGCAAGCCAGGGGAAGCAAGCCAGAATGAAACATCTCTCCATGGCCTCTGCATCAGCTCCTGCTTCCTGACCTGCTTGAGTTCCAGTCCTGACTTTCTCTGGTGATAAACAGCAATGTGGAAGTAAGCTGAATAAACTCTTTCCTGCTCAACTTGAACTTGGTCATGATGTTTGTGCAGGAATAGAAACCCTGACTAAGACAATGTCTTCTTCCCTTATGTATGTGTGTTGACCTAAACTATATACCATATTTGTTTGTTTGTTGTTTTGGGGTGAAGACTCAGTATCCGGCTTTTAGATCTACTTTTTCTAATAAAGCATATTGCCAACAGCCCAAGCAATGGGTAAACTTTGGAATAAGGATTTGTTTGTGGTGGAATTTGCAATAATTTTTATTTTATTTTAATTTTAGGGTAAAATTGTATCTATTATATATTAAGATACTCTTGCCGGTGCACTGCAAAGCCCTAGCAGATTTGAGATGCTGCTGAGGGTTGGGTTTTTCTCCAGTGAGAAAGGTCCTGTTAAACAGAAAACCTTACCCAAAGTGAAGTGTGAAGGGAGGCAGAGAGCCTTTGTTTCTGACAGTCCTCCCACCTTCTGAAACATACTGCCTTTTAAAGCAGGTCCCTTCCCTGGTATATTGGAAACTATAGTATCTGTCCCACTGTCAGCAGTTACATCTGAAGCCTTCTTGGTGACCTGGCTTAATATGTTTTTCATTCTGTTTCTTTTTCTAATGGATTTTTAGAAGGTTTGTAATCTTGTAACTATCCAAGCTCCATGTCGTAAATTTTTTTGTATGTACAAACATTTGCTTTATTCTATCAGTTTATATTGTTTTACTGTTCTTTTAGATGTTTTCTTTTTTTTCTTTTTTTAAAGTGATTTATTTATTATTATACATAAGTACATTGTAGCTGTCTTCAGATGCACCAGAAGAGGGATTCAGATCTCATTATGGGTGGTTGTGAGCCACCATGTGGTTGCTGGGATTTGAACTCAGGACCTTCAGAAGAGCAGTCACTGCTCTTATCCTCTGAGCCATCTTGCCAGCCCTAGATAGATATGTTTTTTTTTCCATGTATTTTTTTATTAGATATTTTCTTTATTTACATGTAAATTTCTCCTTTCCCAGTTTCCCCTCCAAAAAACAAAGAAACAAACAAAAACAACAAGAACAAACCCCTGTTGCCTCCCCCCCTCCCCATGCCTGCCACTCCACCCTCTCCCACTTTTTGGCCCTGGCCTTCCCCTACACTGGGGCACAGAACCTTCACAGGGCCGATCTACAAATCCATGTTGTAAATTTTAAGAACTTCAGGGAAACATTTAAATTGAAGTTACTGTTTGTAGACTCACAACCCAATGGATGCCCAGCCATCATGACAAATCCTTGAGGGTTCTCTAAGAAAATTATGCTGGTCAACATAACTTCAGCATCTCCTGAGTTTTAATGCTTGACTCTCTTTGCTGATTGCAGCTTTCTGGCTTTTCTTCATTTGGTTTCTTCTCACCCTCTGCTGTCCTGTGTCATGATTTGGTGAGAGAAAGTACTCTTTTTTTCCCCCTGCCCTCTGTACTACATATGGAGTTCAAATTTTAATTTTGTAATAAAATTAAAGTACTTTATTCTGGCTTTTCTAAAAAAAAAAAATCTCCAAAAAAAAGGAAGAGATAGAGATAAAAATGGATATAAATATTTTCCAGGCTATATAGATACTAAATAAATAAGCTCCTGCCTTTAATACCAATATTTCTGAGACAAAGACAGAGACAAGTTTGTTGTGAGTTTGAGGCCAACCTGATCTACAGGGGAAATCCAAGACAGCCTGGAATACACACAAACACCTTGTCTCAATAAATAAAAATAAATATCTACCACTATAGAGAAAGATATTTGGACTCCGTGCAGTCTTGTTTTGATTTATCAGAAAGAACATGGTTATGTGTTCAATGGTCATAGTGGTATTGTGCATCCTTTTTCATAGAAGTGTAGAAAAGAGCCTGCTTGACTGGATCAGTCTCTCAAATGATTTCACAATGCTGAACAAAAGATAGGTTATGCTTTGTGTTTGTGTCAACAGGAAAGAAAAAAGTTCTGGATTCCATCAAGGAATCAGACTTGACAGAGGAAGACCCCTTGAAGACCTTGACTACAGACAGGAAGTAAGAAATCAAGATCAAAGGTGGTGGTGGCACACACCTTTAATCCCAGCATTTGGGAGGCAGAGGCAAGCAGATTTCTGAGTTCAAGGCCAGACTGGTCTACAGAGTGAGTTCCAGGACAGCCAGGGCTACACAGAGAAATCCTGACTCGAAAAACAAAACAAAACAAAACAACATCTAGATTACTGCTCCTCTCTTACTCTTAACTTCATGTTTTTCCTCTCACCTCTTGCTCCCTCTCTCTCCTTTCTTTCCCCCTTTCTCCTCGTGGTCATGTCCAGTCTCTCCCTCTCTATCTTTTCTCTCCCTCTCTCCCTTTTCTATAATAAATGCCTTAAGACAAAACAGGACAGGTGACATAATTTGCTACATGGGAACATTTTCTCTACATGGGAATAACACTGAGGCTAGCTGAGACGGAAAACATGGTCTCTAGCTAGAACTTCAGCTAGAAATACCCAATGGAGTTTGTTGGCTATAAAGTCCTTAAGATTAATCAGGTTGCTCTTTCATATCCACACATGGAGATTTATTTTACAGTTTGGTTATATGATCAAATTAACTTCTAACTTCTAAAGAAAGAAAGTGCTTTTCACCTCTTCAAACAGAGAACAAAGACCTTTAACTGATCTGTACACATTGTACAGATGTGTACAGAGTCCATACATATATTATTACAAAATTATGTATTACCTCTGGAAGCTTTATTAAATAAATAAATAAATAAGACATACCTGACAAGATTCCCCCTTAGGAATACTGAGGTGCTGAAAATTAATGTTACGGCTTTCTGACTAATTCTACCTCAGACTACATCAATGTTGTTTTATCTAAAGATTTGCTTCCAAGATAACTGTAAAACACCTAGCTCCTTTTATCCAACCATTCTTTAGACTTCACTTTTTTTTTTTTAATTTCTAATTCCCGAAAAAAGGAATTGTACTTTCAAAATCAGAAGGAAACAATTACAAACAAAGTATGCCACATTTCCAAGAAGTGGGGTCATTGTTTTTTAGTCATTCAATAAGTGTTGGATGTTTATCATATTTTAAAAGGGGGTGGTTACAATACTAATGGTATTGGACAGGAAGGATATGAAATAAGGAGGCTAGATTTAGGAATTTCTTTTTCTCTTTCCTTACCATTCTCTATTTTTCTCTCTTACTTAAGTAAGGAGAAAGTGATTGAGAAGAAAGAGTGGGAATATAGTAATATTATAGGCATAATAAAAAAAGGGGTGGATTATTGAATCTTATGCTAAAAATCACTTTTACTCATAACCATACATTGGTAGACATATGTATATTTTGGTACAAAATTAAGGTTATATTTTATTACATTGGTACAGAATTTTGTATATGGATACAGAAATAAGGTTATTTTTGATATATTGATACAGGTAATTTTATATTGATACAAATGTAAGGTTAATTTTGACATATATAATGTATATATGTTTTCAATTTTTATGTGAAAAATGTGCCTATAAAATTCTTAAAGATATAATATAAAGTTCTAGTCCTTTTTTTCAACTTTTATTTTTTTATTAGATAATTTCTTTTTTTACATGTCACATGATTTTTCTTTTCCCAGTTTCCCCTCCCAGGAACAAACAAACACACAAAAACAATAAGAACAAACCCCTGTTGGCTTCCCCCTCCCCATGCTTGCCACCCCATCTTCTCCCACTTATTGGCCCTGACATTCCCCTACACTGGGGCACAGAACCTTCACAGGACCAAGGACCTCTCCTCCCATTGATGACTGATTTTGCATTCCTCTACTATACACATGCTGCCAGAACAATCAGTCCTACCGTGTGTACTCCTTGGTTGGTGGTTGAGTCCTTAGGAGCTCTGAGGGTACTAGTTAGTTCATATTGTTCTTTGTCCTAGGGGGCTGCAAACCCCTCAGCTCTATTGGTCCTTTCTCTAACTCCTTCATTGGGGACCCTGTACTCAGTTCGATGGATGGCTGTGAGCCTCTACATCTGTATTAAGCAGGTACTGTCAGAGCCTCTCAGGACAAAGCTATATCAGGCTGGCTTGTCCTTCCTTCAGTTTCTACTCCATAGTTAGTCTCTACAACTCTTTCCATGGGTATTTTGTTCCCACTTTTGAGAAGGAAGGAGATTCTTATTAACTCTAAGGGGTAAATAAAAAATGCAAATTAATAGTCACATATTCAAACTCATGGTCATGTTAGATACTAATTTTATTAATTACAATAAGGTGTTTTCTAGGTTATTCAGATAGTAAATACCTAAATATAAACAATGTTTGACAATTCATGTATATTATGTATACATAATTGGTCTTTAAGACATCAGATATGCATATAATATGGCACTTAAAATTGTATCATTTAAAAACCTTTTTGATATGAGACAGGTCTGCTCTTGGCAGCACCCCCAATCCACTTCAAAGAAAATGAGCATCTAAGAATCTATATTTGGAGATAACCTTAAGGGTGGCAAGCTTTATATTATACACAAAATGCTGTCCAAAATGGTTAAACTTAAATTTAGGAGAGACAATTGCTAGATTCTGCCAAGACAAAGTAAGCAAGTACTTTATATTTCCTGCTTCACAAATAGGTTTGTCAGAGATACTGAGCTGGCAGGCTAAAAGTGGGTCCTCTACTGTTATAGAGATAATTCTGGTTAGGAAGCCAATTATAAGTATGAAGATTTCTACTAGTCTGGGAGGAAAAAGACTATATGAAATAATTCTGACACAGATGAAATTGGAGTTCTTTCTTGGGACCATAGTCTCACGAATAAAGTAACTTAAGAACCACTTCAAATGGAAACTCAAAGACAATTTTATTAGGATTTAGAAAAAAATCCTAGGATATGCAAATTGATAAATTTCAGCTCTATGAAGGTGCAAAGAAAAGGAGTCATCTGTGTTACTAGGATGGAGGTCCATCACATGGCAGACTGCAGTCATAGAATAGGGAAGAGGGTTTTAGAAAAAAGAATACAAGAAGTCCCAAGAATGATAAAAAAGTATACTTAGGTTCTTAAATGCATCTAAAATGTAGACAGACAAGGAAGAATGATGGACAGACCTATGGTAACTTGCTTGCAGGTCCGCACTCTGGTAAAGAAAGTACCAAGGCTTGCTAAATGAATAGTTGTTCCACTTCTCTCTGTAACATGGCTTGAGATGAGCCTGCCTTTCTAGAGCTATTCTCATTTTAGCAAAAGTCCTTCTTCCACATCCATCTGAAAATGTTAGGTCTTCAGTGAGACCAGACAGTTTATTCTCTGGATCAGAATGAGTTTTCCCTTAAAGAACTTTTCTGTTATCCTAATGCTTCTACCAAGACATTGTGCTTCACTGCCCAATGTCTAACAACAACAAAATCAAGATCAAGAACAAGAATAACAGCAGCAACAACAAATCAAGTTGGACCTCAGAAATGCTGGATGGCAGCATCTTCAATAAATGGTGCTGGTCTAACTGTCAATCTGTATATCGAAAAATGAAAATAGATACTTATTTGTTACCTGGTACAAAGCTCAAGTCCAAGAGAATTAAAGACCTTGACATATAACCAGATACATAGAATCTGAGAGAAGAGAAAGTGGGAAAGAACCTCAAACTTATTGGTACAGGGAGTGAATTTCCTAAATAGGACTGCAATGGCTCAGGTTCTAAGATCAAGTATTGATAAATGAGACTTCATGAAACTGAAAAGCTTCTGTAAGGCACAAGACATAGTCAATAGGACAAATCAGCAACCTACAGATTGAGAAAAACCTTCACTAACTCAGCATCTGATAAAAGGTTAATATCCTAAATATATACAGAACTCAAGAGGCTAACCTCCAAAAACACCAAACCATTCAATCTAAGAATGGGGTATAGGATTAAACAGAGAATTCACAACAGAGGAATCTGGAATGGCCAAGAAGCTCTTAAAAGAAATGTTCAAAGTCTATAGTCATCAGGGAAATGCTAATCAAAAGGACATTGAGATTCCCAATTACACCAATCAGAATTACTAAGATCAAAAAACTCAAGTGACAGCACATGCTGGTGAGGATGTGGAGAAAGAGGAACACTCCTCCATTCCTGGTGGGACTGCAAACTGATACACTCTGGAAATCAATCAGGAGGTTCCTCAGAAAACTGGAAATAGATCTACCTGAAGACACAGGTATACTACTGTTGAACATACACCCAAATGATGTTTCGCCATACTACAGGGGCATGTGCTCCACTATATTCATTGTGGCCTTATGTGTAATAGCCAGAAGCTGGAAACAACCCCAATGTCCCACAGATGAAGAATGGATCCAAAAAATATGGTTCATTTACACAATGGAATATTATTCAGTTATTAATAGCTTAAGTTCTTAAGAACAATGACAGCATGAGTTTTATAGGAAAATGGATGGAACTAGAAAATATCCTGAGTGAGGTAACTCAGGCCTAAAAGGACATGCATGGTATGTACTCACTGATAAGTGAATATTAACCAAAAGTGCAGAATACCTAGGATACAATCCACAGAACTCAAAAAATTAACAAACAGGTAGTCCCAACTGAGGACACTTCAATTCCACTTAGGAGGGAGAAGAAAATAATCACTGGAGGTGGGGGGGGATTTGAGTGAGAGAGGGGAGAGGGAGATAAAAAAAAGGAACATAATCATGTATTGGGCAGGGAAGATAGGAGAGAAACCCTGAAGGCCAGCAGAATTAATGGAAATATGAAACTCAGGGTGTGGGAGGTTGGAGAACCCTCTAGAAAGTACCAAGGACCTGGGAGGTGAGAGACTCTCAGGACCCAAAGTGAGGGACCTTAGATGAAATGCCCAACAGAGGGGAGAGGGAACTTGTAGAGTCCACCTCCAATAGAAAGACAGGGCATCAAGTGTTGAGATGGTGTTGCCTTCCCACAATCAAAAATTCTGACCCAGAATTATTCCTGTCTAAAAGAACTGCAGGGACAGAGATGGACAAAAGCCTAGAGAAAGGAGGTCTAGTGACCTGCCCAAATAGTGATCCAGCTCAAGGGAAGTCTCTGAGGCCTGTCACAATTACTGATGCTATGGTATGCTTACTGGAAGGAGCCTAGCATGGCTGTCCTCTGAGAGTCCCAAGAAGTAGATGACTGAGACAGATGCAGATACTTATATAGAACCAGCAGACAGAAGCCAGGGACCCCTGGGGTTGAATCAGGGAAAGGCTAGAAGAAGCTTGAGGAGGAGGGCAATCCCATAGGAAGACCAGCAGTCTCAACTAACCTAGACCCCTGAAATCTCTCAGATACTGAGACACCAACTAGGCAGCATACAGGGGCTAGGCTAAGGTCCCTAACACATATATAGCAGAAAACTGACTGGTCTGGCCTCAGTTGTACAGGAGGACCTTAACCCTGAAGAAATATGAGGCCACAGCGAGTGGGGAGGTCTGGTAGGGGAGGGTTGAGGGCATCCTCTTGGAGACAGAAAGGAGGCAGAATGGGATGAGGAATTGTGAGAATGTAAACAGGGAGGGGACAATGGGTGAACTGTAAAATATAAAACAATAATAATAAAAGACAGTTGAGTACCCCAACTGATCTCAAGCCCTCTCTAATAACCTTTCTACTAATTACACTTACTACATTTCTTAGAACATTTTATTTTATTTTATCTTATTTTTTAAAATATTGTGAAAAGTTTGCTTGCATTAATTAACTTCTTTTTTTTCTACCATCATAAGAGATAGACTTGTTCTTTGTGATGAGAGAAAAAATACTTTGGAATAGAGAATATGATTTTACTACTCATTAAAGAAAAATTGAACTCTTAAAACAATTCAGTGCAACAGTTTTCAGTAGTTCTATCTCCAGTATTATCCAGCAAACTATTCACATATATTTAAGAAATTCTAAGTCCCATGTTGCTAATTTAAAGTATTTTATTATTTTAAAGCTTATGTAATATTTAGAATTATCTTCAACTTATCCCTGAGATGTACAACTGGCTTCAGTAGGTCTGAATGAAGATGATATTGTGTATTTAATTCTACATGACCTTCACATGACTATTAGTTTACTGATCACCTACTTTAATTCTTTAATTAAAACAAATATTCATATATAGAATTTTCAATTCACATAAGCTCCAGAGCCAGTCATTCAACCAACAAAACAGAATGGCTTTTTTTTCCTTTCCTTTTCTTTTTATTAGATATTCTCTTTTATTTACATGTCATATGATTTCTCCTTTCTCAGTTTCCCCTCCAAACAAAAACAAAAACAAAAAACAAACAACAACAATAAGAACAAACCCTTGTTCCTCCCCCCTTCCCGAAGAGGCCCTTGGCCCTGAGAAGGTTCAAAATTGTTATTATGTTTCTAAAAGTATTCCCTCAACCTTTTATAATTGGAATTTTAAAAATGTCCTTAAATTAACAGATACCTAAATCCAAATATTATTCAATATTAGGACTTTAAGAACATACCTGGCTCATTGGATTCTACTCTACGTAGGCAAAAACAATGTACTTTTTCAAGTGCTTTTAAAAGTAAGCAAATGTCTACTTGGGAGGTTGAAATTTCTATTGAAATTTGGTCTTTATTAAACTGCTTTAATTGTTTATCTTGGTAACTATTTGGTCATTGTACATAGAGATTAAATAAGTTTGTTTTTCAGTCATTTCTTAGACTCTCTGCAAATTAAATGGAAATATCATTTGATAAACTGCAATATCTTTTCTTCTTCTAATTCAAAAGAGTCTTTATTACTATTTTGACTATCGTTATTTTTGGCTGTGATATCCAGGTTCCTACTGTCTAATGACTCCAAGGGAGGAGAAAGGTTGTGGCTAATGTTGTATTCACATTTTGCTTCTGTCTAGACACAGCAGATATTGTGGCTCTCTAGCATGTTTCAAGAAAAGGAAAAATTATGTGGAATTGATAGAGATGGTAGAGAAACAGAACATGCACAATGCCTGGGCCTGTGTTGATGGTTAATTGGAAATTCTAAAAAGTTTACCAAATTTCTCAGAGAAGCCATTTTTCAATGTATGCATCTATGAAGTGCTTTTTAAACAGTATGTTCTTTCAGAAAATGATGAGCTAGTAGATAATCATGAAGATTAAAAACTATGAAAGATCCATAAAAATAAAAATGAATTTAAAAGAAGTGCATTAGTAGGTTTAATAATTTCTGTTGGGTGAAATAATAAAATTCAGATGTATTTTGCCACAGATACAATAAAAGAGCCTCTGTATTATACATTATTTTATGTTACTTTGCTATACTAAATAAATGTTTTAAACACTTAAGTAAATGTTTTAGACACTAGTATTGTCTAAATGTAACCATCCTGTTTTTTGTATAAAATCAGTTATATCAGAGAGACAAAGCAACACTTTCTACTTCTGCAAGACAAGAAGTTGGTTTTGGTCAGCATGTATAAATATATATTGTGGGTGTGTTATATGTGTGTCTTGGAATCAGTTCCTGTAACCCTCCTGGCTTGAGGGCTGCCTCTCATAACCACACCTCTCTACCCACCTCCTATTTGCCATGCCTTGCTCCCGGTTCCAGTTACATCGGAAGTCCCGCCTCTACAGAGACCAAAGAAGCCCTTGATTGGGCCAACATGCTGACGAACTTGGGGGAGGGGTTTTGCCTCACCTATTCTACCTTTTGGCTTGTAACAAAGATTCATTAAATTCAAGATGGCTGAAGTGATCACAACTCCTGTCTAATTTTTATAGAGCCTGCCACGTTGGTAAGGTATAAGTATGACTATCCTACCTCCTCCCAACTCCATATTCCAGGTAACCATTCTTTAACGTTGACGCTGGTCGCCAACAAGTTCCTGTCATCCAGGGTTTATACTTGGAGATGTCCACAGAATTCACTATAGAAAAAAAATTCCCATGACATTGGCCTATTATTGGGACATATTATAAGAAGCATTATTTCTGAATCTAGTTTTTTTTTTTTTTTTTGGTTTTTCGAGACAGGGTTTCTCTGTATAGCCCTGGCTGTCCTGGAAGTCACTCTGTAGACCAGGCTAGCCTCGAACTCAGAAATCCTCCTGCCTCTGCCTCCCAAGTGCTGGGATTAAAGGTGTGTGCCACCACCACCCGGTAAATCCAGTTTCTAAGCATTACATTTTATTCTCACCAATAACTATAAATGATAAATCTTAAAAATACAAATAAAATATGAATCTATGGATTTTGTTTTAGTATTTAAAAAGCCATGAGTCATCAGCAATAGTGACAGAAATGAATCTAAATATTTCCCCTGCCCCTAATGTAAAATAAAATGCAAAAGAAAGAAAGAAAGAAAGAAAGAAAAGAAGAAAGAAAGAAAATCAACCAACAACATCAACAAAATAGAAAAAAGCAGAGAGGTGTTGTATTTAAATCATTTGGTTTTTTAACAATAAAAACAACAGTAACAGTAGCAACAAAAACAATAGCAACAATGACAGGTATATTGTTTCCTTACAGTTCAAATAGTCCTTCAGTGCTTTGGAGTCATAGTCCCAGCTAGCTTTAATAAGAAGATGCCTGGAATTTTTAATTCACAATAGCTAGGAACATGAAAGGAATAAACAGCAACACAGACAACCCATTGTTCTCACAATGCTACAAATTATTCTAGTATGCCTCTCACAGTTTCTCCATACAGGGACAGTCACTGAATAACATATTGCTGTTGAGCGTATTCATCTGGGGGAACTGTACTATATTAAGAGGTCACCAAGTATCCCTGATCCATGGTCCTCGCCATGGTGATGGTTTGTCCTATATTGGAGGATCCAGTCTGTGTGGTAAAAGAAAAAATGGAGTGGTGAAGGCTGGGGCTGTGTCCATGATGGTGAACTGCCATGTAGAGGCTGAGATTGGGATCACGAAAAATGAACATGGTGACCATACCTTGTTCCTAAGAGATATGGTGATCTGTTGGTGGACCTGATAAAAGGCCTGTGGCAGTATTTGATCATGTGCTATTAGGGGTCTATTTGATTCTGCTATCCTGTGATCCAATCCATTGCTCCATCTCTTGTTCCTGCAGAATCCACTGCTGAAGGGATGGCTTGATGTACAGGTACTGTCTCCTTTCAGGTCAGGCTGCCCCAGTTGGATAAGTTGTCTCATCTGAACAGCCAGCTGGGACATGGAGTTTCCCTGGGTGGGGAATTACTGTAGCCTGAATTATTGCTAAAGAAGTCATAGCTGTTAAGGGGGATCAGTAACAACAACAGAAATAGCAACAACAGCAAAACAACAAATAAGCAATGCTATCATGCCAAGGACATGAAAGAACACAGCCAGTTCCAGCA
The DNA here is from genome assembly GCF_008632895.1 of Mastomys coucha. Taxonomy (NCBI): domain Eukaryota; kingdom Metazoa; phylum Chordata; class Mammalia; order Rodentia; family Muridae; genus Mastomys; species Mastomys coucha. The sequence continues at coordinate 78,125,601 of NW_022196894.1, forward strand.
GCTGTTTTCAAGGCCAATGTGCATGTACCTTATATTTTGAAAAATACAATGCTAGGCAGTGGTAGTGCACACCTTCAATCCAGTACTTTGGAGGCAGAGTCAGGCAGATTTCTGAGTTTGAGGCCAGCCTGGTCTACACAGATTAACCATGTCTCAAAAAACAAAAAAGAACCCAAAAAACAAAAAACAAAAATTATATTTGTACTTTGTTAATTTTTCCATAGGTAGAGCTTTATCACAGATACAAACCCATCTCTGTTAATAATAGATATCCAGGGATGCAATAGGCCATTTCTCTAGCTTCTGTGAAAGATTGAACAACTCTACCTGGAGGTACTCTGTTCCAAAATGCAAAACTATCTCCTGCCATAATGTGATATATAAATGACCAACTATTTTTAATGACAATTGTGATCATAACCAACCTGTTGTCAGTTGTATTTTGATATCACCTCCCTTTGATCAACACTCTAAATTATAATGTGACATTAGTTGGTTGTCCAGTGTTAATCAGTGAAAGAAAACACTATTAATTTAAAGGAGGGGGAGGCCTATGGGAGATTTTGAGGCAGGAAAGAGAAGGGAGAAAAGTTTTAGTTCAATTATAATCAAAAAACTCTAATGAAAGAATGCATCTGAACAATAAAAACATCAACTGATAACTAAGCTTTCTTTAGAGTCACAGAGCAGTTGAGAACATGTGATAGCTTCAAATGTATAATGACCCATCATGGTCTCATCAATGTCAAATTCTGAATATATATCTTACTTCTGTCTTATCCATAATATACATCAATTTTCAAACATTTATCAGGCCAATTAACAGGAGGTTTCAGAAGATATCCTTTAGTGAACTCATCTCTATGTTTATATTTTGTTTTTATTCTTTTAATCAAAGAAGTACATATTTCTAGAACTTAGCCATAACATTTCACTGAAAGCCAAGGTGGACAGGACTGGGACAAAGCATGTCCTTGATTTAATAAAGTTGTCTTTAACTTTGAAAAATATGACAAAAAGACATGATATGACAAAAGAGCATGATGGGATCGGCAAAACTAATGGAAGAGAAGAGAAACAAATAATAATGATCACCTAAGATATCAGAGGGGCTGTAATAATAGGTTAACCAATTAGAATACAATTAAAGGATGTTCTAATCTCATGACTTATTATGACATACAGTCCAGAATGAGTAACATAATTGATTATAGAAAATGAAACTATAAATTAGAGTCAAAGGAAGTATGTCTTACGATAGACATAAAACAACAAAAAAAGTGACTATCCAGGTAAAATGAAGTTTTAATGTAAGCATAAAAATAAAATATGAAAAGAGGAACCTACTCTGAAAATACCATTTTGATGACTAGGTTATTGCTAAAATTAACAAAGTTTACCAGAAATACTTTAATACTTATTTATATTTCCATAAGTTGGAAAGAAAGAAAAGAGAAACCTAGTAAAGAGAAGCTATAATAAATTCTAAATTTCAAAGTTCAATTTGTTTTCTGTCATATCATCAAAAAGGAATAAAAATAAATACTGTTGCTCTCATCATTTGATATTATCTCATTTAAACTTGAGTAATTGAAATTACTTGAAACCTCTTTCTTTATAGTGGACTGTGTATTCTTATGAAGTTTTTAGTGGAGATTAAATGGACCACAAGAGGAGCATCTTTGGTACCAGTTCCTCATGTTCTGCTAGTAGCAAAAGTCTTACATTTCTTATTATGTGGATCCCTCTAAGAAAAGGAGAAGTGATATTGTTGAAAATATGAAAAGAAAAAAGGAAAAAGAAATTTATCTATATAACAACATTAAAATAAAAATAGTAATATTATATAAACTCTTAAATATAACAAAATATATTTAATATTTATTATTTCCAAAATTGTGAACATATATGTATATATATACAAATATACATTTAGAAATCTTCTTAGACTTGAAGTTATATGGGTAGAAAATGAATTAATTTCAATATAATATATTCTGATTATATTCCCCCTTCCAGTTCCTCCAAAATCTGACTTACCTCCCCTCCCAACTGAATCTATATATATTTTTTCTAATTAGAGAATAAACAGACATTTAAAGAATAAAGCAAAACACAAGCAAGCAAATTGGAATAGGACAAAGCAAACAGACAAAAATGATCCAAAGGAAAATCACGAAAAACCCATATAGACACAGAGACTCACAACTTTGGACACACATGAAACCCATAAAAACATAAAACAAGAACCCATACTATATATGTAAAGAACTTGTAAAAAAGGAAGGAAGGGAGGGAGGGAACAAAGGAGGGAGGGAGGGAACAAAGGAAGGAGGGAGGGAGGGAACAAAGGAGGGAGGGAGGGAAGGAGGGAGGGAGGGAGGGAGGTCCCTGACAAACATTATGAGAGAATGAACTTCAGGTGATGCAATTGAGTTCATTTCCTGTTGGCCTTCTACTGCTGGCCTTGGGTTTGTACCCCAGTGAGAACCCATTGGAGAATACTCATTTTCATTTGCTAGTGACTATAAATTATAGGTAGATTTGGATTAGGTATAAAAGCTGTGTCCACTTCTGTTAACAATGAGATCCCCACATCTGGTACAGATTCATGTAGGTCCTGTGGATGCTACCAGTCTTTGTAAGTTCATATGTTCATCAACTGTGCTATGTTTATAGAATACATAGTTATGTGTACAAAAGTGGGTAGGAGACTAGATTAGGAGGATAAAAAAGGGGTGTGAGTGGGAAAAGCTCAACATCATTTGAGGCATAGAATGTAAAAATTAGAATAGAAGCTTCTTAAAATATATACATATATGAAGGCAATCTAAAAGAAATTGTCAAATAATGGAGGAGATGGAACCCAATGGATATTTTCCATCATCAAATGAAGTTTCTAGAACTAGAAATAGTTATATGCAATAAAGTTGTTTGCCAAACAGGCTCCTCAAGAATTCCCAAACAACCCAAGCTGTTGCAAAGGCTATGGGTGGTTTTCTACAAATGAACAGTAATGCTCAATTTCTTAGGAAAATACCTATACACTTCACTGAATATTAAATAAGTCTAGCTGATGCATATATTAGTCTATAATAATGCTCATTTATAGCCCTGGAAAGTACTCTATATGCTTCCAAAGGAGAAAAGGTAAACACCACACCTACTCAAAACTGATCTATGATAGTGTCCTTCCTTCAAAACACACTAGTGCAAAAGTGACACCAACCTTATGGGAGTAACCAATGGATATCTGATTTTTTTATAACCTACCCCATGAGATAGAATGAATCCCCTGCATTTCTTGTATGGCCAAGATCCTGAGACTACATGGGCCAGGAACCTATGCAAAAAACAAATACTATTGTTCTGCTAATTGAACTTAACAATAAAATAGCATTCTACTACATTCATTGATCAGTGCCTTGTTCACCAATGTTTAGAGAAGCTTCCTTCTGAAGTAGATAAGAAAAGATACAGAGACCCACATGGAACAAAGTACACAGAGTGAGAGATATAATACTCAGTCATAAATGATTTGTTTCCATCAAGTCTCTCCCATCAGGGACAGAGAACTTTGTGGAAGAAGTAGCAAGATAGTAAAAACGAGAGTGTGTGAAGGACACTCCAGAAATGAACATTAATAATTGATTTGATTTTACTTCCAAGTTCCATTTGCTCCCAAGTTAAGAAAAAAGCCTACAAGCATAAGTCAGTCAATGACTTTTAACTACATTCCTCCATTTGGGCAAGTGGGCCTGGGAACAGGAAAGATCAATGAGGTGAGAGGGGGAAAGTAAATTATGGAAGAAAAGACTAGGATTGGGGCTAATATTTGGAGGGTGAGAGGGAAACTTAGTGTAATGGAAACTCCATGCTGTCTATAAGAATAACCCTAGCAAAAACTCTTAGTAATGGAGGAAAGGGAGCTTGAACCAGCCATTTTCTATAACCAGGCAAAACCTCAAGTAGAGGGATTGGGACAGTAACCCATTTATAAAACTTCTCCTTCCACCTACAGTTTGTTCTGCCTGTAAGGTATTCTGAGACTGGAGCTTACTTTAAGTTTCAGGGGCAACATTGTCCTTATGGCAAAGGAAATTGTGTGTTCCAAAGTGTAAATATTTACTCTTACCCTAAAGTTGAAACATGGCACAAAGTGAGACAAAACACATTAATAGTAGGAATATTTTGAGAAAAGTCATTGGTTATACCATCATGTAACTTATTCCATATGAGGTACCAGTACCTCTGCTGACAGGCTGTTCCTCACATACAGAAATATAAAATGGAGTCCTAACATCCTGACAGGATTTTAGTATGCCATGTGCTCATATGGTGCAATTTTACATTGAAAAATGCTTACAGTGGTTGGTATTGGGTTCAGAGAATAAGCTTGGAAAACTCACTTCAGAGACAGAAGCTTTAAAACAAAAGCTTTATCATAGAGTACATACCGTGTATGTTCTTTTGTGATTGGGTTACCTCACTCAGGATGATATTCTCCAGATCTATCCATTTCCCTAAGAAATTCATAAATTCATTATTTTTAATAACTGAGTAGCAATCCATCTTGAAAATTTACCACATTTTCTGTATCCACACCTCTGCTGAAGGACATCTGGGTTGTTTCCAGTTCCTGGCTATTATTAATAAGGCTGCTATGAACATAGTGTCCTTATTACATGTTGGAGCATCTTCTGGGTATATGGCCTTGGCATTCCCCCACACTGGGGCACAGAACCTTCACAGAAAGAGTTAGAGAAAGGACCTATGGAGCTGAGGGGTTTGCAGCCCCTTGGGACAAACAACAATATGAACTAACTAGCACCCTCAGAGCTCCCAGGGTCTCAACCACCAACCAAAGACTGCACATGGTAGGTCTGATTGTTCTGGCAGCATGTGTATAGTAGAGGATTGCAAATTCGATCATCAATAGGAGGAGTGGACCTTGGCTCTGTACCCCATTTTTAATAGTCTTATTTGATTCTCTGGTGTCTAACTTCTTAAGTTCTTTGTATACATTGGAAATTAGCCCTCTATCAGATATAGGATTGGTAAAGATCTTTTCCCAATTTGTTGGTTGCAGTTTTGTCCTAGTGACAGTGTCTTTTATCTTACAGAAGCTTTGTAATTTTATGAGGTCCCATTTGTCAATTCTTGATCTTAGAGCATAAGCTATGAAGATAGGAATACACAAGTACAATCCACAAACCACAAGAAACTCAAGAAGAAGGAAGACCAAAATGTAATACTTCATTCCTTCTTAAAAGGGGGAACAAAATACTCATGGAAGGAGTTGCAGAGACAAACTATGGAGCAGAGACTGAAGTAAGGACAATCCAGAGACTGTTCCACCTCGGAATCCTTCCCATATTCAATCAACAAATCCAGACACTATTGTGGGTGTCAGCAAGTGCTGGCTGACAGGAGCCTCATACAGCTATCTCCTGAGAGGCTCTGACAGTACCTGTACTGGCTAGTTTTGTATGTCAACTTGACCCAGGCTGGAGTTATCACAGAGAAGGGAGTTTCAGTTGGAGAAGTGCCTCCATGAGATCAAACTGTGGGGCATTTTCTCAATTAGTGATCAAGGGGGAAGAGCCCCTTATGAGTGGTGCCATCCCTGGGCTGGAAGTCTTAGGTTCTATAAGAAAGCTGGCTAAGCAAGGCAGGGGAAGCAAGCCAGTAAGGAACATTACTCCATCGCTTCTGCATCAGCTCCTGCTTCCTGACCTGCTTGAGTTCCAGTCCTTACTTCCTTTGGTGATAAACAGCAATGTGGAAGTAAGCTCAATAAACCCTTTCCTTCGTAATTTGCTTCTTGGTCATGATGTTTATGCAGGAATAGAAACCCTGACTAAGACAGTACCTGACTAATACATAAGTAGAGGCTCACAGCCATCCATTGGACTGAGTACAGGGTCACCAATGAAGGAGCTAGAGAAAGGACCCAAGGAGCTGAAGGGTTTGCAGTCCCTTAGGACGAACAACAATATGAACTAACTAGTACCCTCAAGCTCCCAGGGACTAAACCACCAACCAAAGAGTACACATGGTGGGACTCATAGCTCCAGCAGCATATGTATAGCAGAGGATGGCCTAGTCAGTCATCAATGGGAGGAGAGGCCCTTGGCCCTGTGGAGGTTCTATGCCCCAGTATATGAGAATTCCAGAGCCAGGAATTGGGAGAGAGTGGGTTGGTGAGCAGGGGGATGTGGGAGGGAACAAGTTTTTTTGTTGTGGTTGGTTTTGTTTTTAAATTTTTTTTTTATTTTATTTTATTTTATTTCTTTTTTTTTTGGAGGGGAAACTGGGAACAGAGGTATCATTTGATATGTAAAATAAAGAAAACATCTAATAAAAACCCCAAAGTTTTATTTTCTCAGTGCTCAGGGAGGCAGCCAGGAAGGTGGGATCTGAAGGGTGAATCTGCAGAAGAGGTGGGGTTCAGGTGAGTTGAGAAGTCATCCAGTCGTATTTGACATTGTGGGATAAGTAAGGTAGTGTCTGTTGGAGACTTCCATGTCTTGGGAACCTGGCTTCAGGGTCCTTAATTCATTCTCCTAAACATTAGGTCCAAAGATCAGAGTGATAAGGGGACAAAGGCGTGTGTCAGCTGGGTATGATTCATTAGGTGATGAGGGCAATTGGTTATATGTATTTTATAACTTATGCACCTTACTTTACATAATAGCAGTTTCCATATTCTTTAACCAGCTAACGGACAATTAAAACATTTGAAGAAGAGGCATATGAGTTCAATCTTAGGCCTGGGAACATGAACTTGTTTGGTACTGCCAGCAAGGTGGTTAATTTGTACCTGAGATAGCTGAACTCAGACCACTGTTTACAATTGTGGGGAGCTGCAGCTGCCACCCTAAATACATATATTGAACACCTGGTCTCTGGCCAGAGCAGAGAGCATTGAGATAAACAAGCCTTAGTTGGAAAAGCAGTGTGCCTCTAGTTTGTGATGCAAGCTGGCATGATTTCCTGAAGCCTATTGTGCTTTGCCAAGTAGCTGATGCTGATTGGGACCAGGGAAAGTATTTAACCCACAAGGGCTGGAGGCTGGGAGTAGTAGAATAGTAAGTATGTAGAATTAGGGCTGGTGATGGGTTAAGAATAATAGTATGTATAGATTTAGGAGTAAGTATGTAGAATTGGGGCTGGTAATAGGAGAGAAGATGTAGATATAGAAGTAAGATGTAAGGACAGATGTAAGATGTAGAATTAGGAATAAGTATGTAACTAATAAGATGTAAGTAGTAATAAGTAAGACGTAAGAAGAAGATATAGAAGAATATAAAAGAAGCTAGCTAGAGAAGAAGTAAAAATGAAGGTTCCTGATTAAACTGCATGGAGAAGGTTCGGTGTTTGCCTCCTTATTTCCACTGGACAGGTAAAGCGGCCGACATACAATAGAGGCTGTTCAGCTATTGGGAACTTGAGTATATTTTCCCCATGTGATTAAATGGAGTCTGAAAAATGAAATGGCAGTATTTAGAATAAGCTTCTTTGGCTTGTTCCCCACACCATAGTTACTGATACTTATCAATCTGAGCCATGTTGAAGGAACCAAATAAAATGTTTTGTTTATATGCCTGTAAGAGTCCAGAATTATCTTGGTTCCATAAATAAACTCAAAATGGAGTCAAATATTGGAGGCATAATGTTTTCGGATGCTGTGTAAAGTTTACCCTCATATCTTGTTTCAATCCAACATGGCTTTGTTGTGCTTATTCTACCAAGCTCCTGTCTCAAGTTTGTATAAACATAGCTCCTCGTCAATTCTCTGCCTTGTCAATAAAAGCTAATGAGCCAATAAAGAGATTTAAAGAATAGGTGGGAATTCTGATTCTAGGAGGGGTGGAGACAGAGACTGGAAGTGAAGGAGAGAGCCACAAGCAAGGTGGAGAAAACTTCAGAGGAGAGCTGCATCAAGAAAGGATGAAAAATTCAAGTAAGATAAGAATATAATCTGTGAGGAAGACTGATTAGCTTGGAGGTTTAGAATGGAGTAATAATTCCTTAATATTTTGCTCAAGACAATTTTAATAAATATTAGTCTCTCTGTGTGGATAGTGGGGGAATTAGGTGGTTAAGGAATACAGCTGCCAGATAAATTCACTGTTTATATTTCTATTAAAAATAACACATTTTGCAAAATGTTTCATGCTTTCATTTTCATTTCATTTCATTTCATTTTTTACAAATATTTTTCTCACAATGTAATCCTAGATGGCCTAGAAATCACTCTGTGGGTCAGACTGCCTTCTAATTAACAGAAATTAACCTCCTTCTGCCTCCCACCTCCTTTATGCTGGGATTAAAGGCACCAGTATACTTAATCAAATGCTTTTGAAATAAAATGAGCATGTGAGGACAAGGCCCAGCCTGAAAGGACACTATTTACAGAAACTGAGCAAGCTCAGAGAGGAGCCTAGCTGTAGGTCCACCATTCAATGAAAGCAGCTGTGTTCTAAGAAAACATCATTTATACTCCAGCCACATGTTTGCAAACCTTAAATAACTGTCTGCTGGTCATGAACTCTAGATTCTGACAGTGTCATGGCATCTCTGACACAAATGTCATTAGAAAACTAGCAAGAGTACTATTCCATTCAAGTACTCAATAATGTTTTAATGATAGAACTACATTACTTTCCTTTTCAGCTAAGCTAGCTAGCACAGCTAGCTGGAGAGGTATGAGGACAGGGGAAAACAAACAAACAAAAAAACTTTTAGTCACTTACCTTCCATCTGTTTTCTTTTCTTAATCTCTCCCAGAAGGGAAAACAAACTTTTTTTCTCCCATGTCTTCTTACCCTCTTACTACAGAACAAAACTTCCACAGAACAGTTGGCACAGGCTTCATGCCAGGATAGAATGCTCTGCTGTAATAAAATACTGGTTCTTCAGAAATTTGGAGTGTTCTTTAGTCTAAACCTGGATTTTAAGACTAATGCCTTGCTAAAATGATCAAGTATCCACTTTGCCTTGCAAACGTATTCTCGTGCTGCTTAATACAGAGTGGTATTTAAAAGGAAAAAGAAAATGCACCGAATAGTTACTGTTTTATATTCATATTAATCATAGAAACCTTCAAATGTTTTTCTTAAGTAATAAAAATGATGAAGGCAATATTTCCAGTGCCAACAAAAAGTTCTCAACTATTTACAATTAAGATGATCCTCTTGCTGAAATCAATCTACAGATTCAATGTATTCCCCTTCAAAATTCCAACTCAATTATTCACAAACTTGGAAAGAGCCATTTGCAAATTCATCTGGAATAACCAATAACCTAGGATAGTGAAAACTACTCTCAACAATAAAAGAACCTCTGGTGGAATAACTATCCCTGACCTTAAGCTTTACTACAGAGCAATTGTGATAAAAACTGCATGGATTGGTACAGTGACAGGCAGGTGGATCAATGGAATAGAATTGAAGACCCAGAAATGAATCCACAAACCTATGGCCACTTGATCTTTGACAATGGAGCTAAAGCCATCCAGTGGGAAAAAAGACAGCATTTCAACAAATGGTGCTTGCTCAACTGGTGGTTAGCATGTAGAAGAATGCAAATCGATCCATTCCTATCTTGTACAAAGCTCAAGTCCAAGTGGATCAAGGACCTCCAAATAAAACCAGATACACTAAAACTAATAAAATAGAAAGTTGGGAAGAGCCTTGAGCACATGAGCACATGGGGAAAATTTCCAGAACAGAACACCAATAACTTATGCTCCAAGATCAAGAATTGGCCAATGGGACCTCATAAAATTGCCAAACTTCTGTAAGGCAAAAGACACTGTCGAAAGGACAAAACAACAATGAACAGATTGGGAAAAGATCTTTACCAATCCTGTATCTGATAGAGGGCTAATATCCAATATATACAAAGAACTCAAGAAGTTAGACTCCAGAGAACCAAATAAGACTATTAAAAATGGGGAACAGAGTTAAACAAATAATTCTCAACTGAGGAATACTGAATGGCTGAGAATCACCTAAAGAAATGTTCAACATCCTTAGTCATAGGAAAATGCAAAGAAAAACAACTGTGAGATTCCAACTCACACGAGTCAGAATGGCTAGGATAAAAACCTCAAGTGACAGCAGATGCTGAAGAGGTTGTGGAGAAAAAGGAACACTCCTCCATTGCTGGTGGCATTGCAAGCTGGTACGATCACTCTGGAAATCAGTTTGGCATTTCCTCAGGAAATTGGACATAGTACTACCTGAGGATCTAGCTCTACCACTCTGGGGCATATACCCAGAAGATGCTCCAGCATATAATAAGGACACATGCTCCATTATGTTCATAACAGCCTTATTAATAATAGCCAGAAGCTGGAAACAACCCAGATGTCCCTCAGCAGAGGAGTGGATACAGAAAATGTGGTACCTTTTCATGATGGATTCCTACTCAGTGATTAAAAACAATGAATTTCTGAAATTCTTAGGGAAATGAATGGATCTGGAGAATATCATCCTGAGTGTGGTAACTCAATCACAAAAGAACACACATGGTATGCACTCACTGTTAAGTGGATATTAGCCCTGAAGTTTTGAATACCCAAAATACAATCCACAAACCACAAGAAATTCAAGAAGAAGGAAGACTAAAGTGTGGATACTTCGATTTTTCTTAGAAGGGGGAACAAAATATCCATGGAAGGAGTTGCAGAGACAAAGTATGGAGCAGAAACTGAAGGAAGGACAATCTAGACACAGCCCACCTGGGAATCCTTCCCATATTCATTCACCAAACCCAGACACTATTGTAGATGCCATCAAGTGCTGGGTGACAGGAGTCTTATATAGTTATCTCCTGAGAGACTCTGACAGTGTCTGACTAATACAGAAGTAGAGGCTCACAGCCATCCATTGGACTGAACACAGGATTCCCAATGGAGGAGCTAGAGAAGGAACCTAAGGAGCTGAAGGGGTTTCTAGCCCTTTAGGAGGAAGAACAATATGAACTAACTAGTACCCTCAGAGGTCCCAGGGACTAAACCACCAAATAAAAGAGTACACGTGGTAGGACTCATGGATCTAGCTGCATATGTATCAGAGGATGGCCTGGTCAGTCATCAATGGGAGGAGAGGTCCTAGGTCCTGTGAAGGTTCTATGACCCAGTGTAGGGGAATGACTGGGTCAGGAAGCAGAAGAGGGTGGATTGGTGAGCAGGGGGAGGGAGGAGGGAATGTTTTGTTTTGTTTTGTTTTGTTTTGTTTTCAGAGGGGAAACTGGGAAAGGGGATATCATTTGAAATGTAAATAAAGAAATTATCTAATAAAAAAAGAGACTATCCTGGAGAACATAGTAAAATGTTCACAATGTCTTCCTAAGATCGAAAGGAAATTTAGAAAGCATAATCAAACCAAAGAATAATCAAACCAAAAGAATAAATATGTGTTAGAGGAACAGAAAACAGATTCATAATTTTTAAGGCTAAGAGTTTTAGCTACAGGCAAAAACCTAAGAGCTTTGTAATGGGATGTTGTCAGGTGAGCAAGTGCTTCACTGAACCTAAAGAAATCCTTGCTCCATTTTGATCTAAAAGAAAAAGAAAATTCAATGAGATTTCTGTTCCATACACTACCACTTTCTTCTTATTCTTTTCTTTATTTTAGCAATTTTATAACTGAAGAGAGTACATTAGAAATATCATATTTAAAACTTTACCTTTAATATTAGACAAATATAATTCTAGATTTTATAAAATATGATATTTACATAGGAATTCACTTCAAGGGTATTTAAAAAAATAGGAATCTAGAGACTGGGTAGTTTACCAAAAAAAAAAACCTCACACTTTAATTGAAAAGATCTCAGGAATCTTCATTTACTTGTCTTTCATTGAATTTTGTAGTTTTTATATATTTGGGCCATACTTTAGAGCAAGATCACTAAAATTTCATGAGTTTGACACATGTCACATAAATCATTTATTTGTCAACATGATCAATGCAGCTTACATTACACATGTATAAATAATTCTTTAAGAGTATGTCACTGGGGAAAGTACCAAGTCTAAAAAATAAAGAAAAGAACCACATCCCTGGGAGTTATGAAAACTGGTCAATAAATACCTCCTTTTTCTGCCAGCCATATGACAGATTTAAAGGAATTTACCACATTGCTAGCCTAAAATTGTTTAAATATAAATTTCAAACATAACGGTTAGGATAAAGTGAGGTACTCAAAAATAAATAAGTAACCAATTATTTCTATGAGCTTCTGAAAGGAGAATAACAGTTATTTTTTTAAAAGTCCTGGATACCATTTTGGTAGTTTTCTACTTAAATCTCAGAAGGCTGCTAACATATCTGACAGGTTTTTGTTGATGCTGGTGGTGGTAGTGGTGGTAATGTTATTGTTGATCTTTTTTTTCCCTCATCCTTTTAATAAATGAGATTATATCATAACTTTAGAGATGTTTTAGATGCAATTATAATCTGATTAAATGAAATCAGAAGTGAATCCATGTACAATAAGGTTTTTATATGATTTTTCATTGTAAATGGAGAACCTAAAGAGATCCCTGTAAAACTGTAGGTCTACAGTTAAAGAAAGTTGGTGATTGTGCTCGAATTTATGCTTCTCGGATACAGAGCAGTTCTCGCTATGGGATGCATCCTCTCCTTCTCATGTTCCTATCATATTCCCTATCTTTTTAGGCTGCTGTTTGACTACATGGCTACTTTAAGACTGTGACCCAGAATTATAGCATCATAGGTGATGATAGATAACCTCTCTACCAAATTGTGTTATGATTGATAATTTACAGAAGGGCTTCTATTTTTCTCTATAAAGTTATTTTCAGGATTGTCTCAGATAATTTTTTTTATACAAGATGTTCATTCTTTGTTATTTTTCAAAAGCTCCTTGTAGATTTTTGAAGTTACATGTGAGAAAATAAATACATTTTGAAGATAAATTGATTTACTATTCAATTCAAGCAAACAATTGCTTGTAGAGGGAGCTTGAAAAAGAATACATTTGTAAAGAATAAATGCCCAAGGTTTTAGCATTACAAATTCTAAGACAAAGTTTGCCCATGATGCAAATAATTTTTGGTTATAATTTTACATTTAAATATTTTGTTTACTATACTTCAAGTAATGTATAATATATTATTTAATGGGTGCAGTGTGTTTTAAATTGATATTTACATAAATTAATAAACATTAAATCAATCACCTTGTTTATAATTAAGCCTATTCATTAATTGTGAATAAGCCAGTCATAGAAATGTTTTGAAATGAGAAAGATATGTCTTTATATTGTAATTCCTTATTAGTGAGAAGTGTTCAGGCATAAGTTGGAAAAAAAAGTAATTGAATAAAATGCAAAAACAAATTAGTTATCTCCAATAATAGTGATCTAAAATTACCTGAGGTTTTGATTGGTTAAATCTCTGACCTGGAGCTATTCCAGGTTTTCCAAGTCTGTTTCAATCAGCATTGTCCTTCCTTACCTGTTTTCAATGCGCCTTACAGAGAGTTGACGCCTTACTGGCATCATTTATTTACCTTCTAATAAAGCATGGTGTTGATACAAGTATCACAGCGCTCACCTCTAAGCAGATATAACACTGCTTATTTTGAAGATAAACATTAGTGACCCTATATGAATCTAGAAAAACAGATTGAAGTTTTATATTCCAATGTCGTAACAGTTTCTTGAAGTTTTATAGATTTTAAACAAAGAAAATCATGAAGCAAGACACATTTGGCGAAATATTACGAAGTTGGGCAAATCTTAGCTCTTGGCCTCAGTTGTGTTTTTGTAGAATTCTTAAACTTTTAGTTGCTGGATGCTAGTGGCCTATTAAGTTAATGAATTCCAAATCATTTCATCTCATACTCAAAGGGGTATAATCAAAGGCATACAGATGGGCCAGGACTAGATATAGAATTAAAAGATAGGACACGATAAATGGTTGGTCTGTGGATCTAAATATTCCAATGGGTAGGCAGCCATTGAAGTTCAAACCAGTTATGTTATCCTCATAAATGATTTAGAATATGATGCAAGTCTTTCCAAATGCTTCAGTTCACAACATTAAGAATTTATCAGTCACAGGAGAAATGTATGGCAGTTTCAGATGTAATGTCTTCTTGCACCTCAAGAAATAAGAAGACTTGAGCCTAAAAGTTTAAAAAAAAACTTTGAAAATAGACTATCATTTCTATATAATATTGTCATAAAGAAATTTTACATTTCAAAGAATCTTTGCAGTCAGAAGCATTGATTTTGTTTTTTCCTCAATAAAACAGCACATGCTTGTCAAGGTTGCCAAAAATATATCCAGGAGAGAAGATAGCTTCTTCAACAAAAGGTGTGGTGAAACCAGGATGTCCATACATAGAAGAATGAAATCTGTCACCCTGAACAAAACTCAACTCCAAATGGATCAAAGACCTCAATGTGAATCCTGAATTGCTGAAACTGCTAGAAGAAAATATGTTGAGAATTGGTATTCTCTGTGACTTTTCTAGATGTCTAGGTGTCTAGATTATCTAACCCTCTTATTTGATTATTAATAAAAGAATCAGGGATAAAAGAAATGCTTTTCATTCTTAAATAGATACTTGTTTCTAGAGTAGAGATAAATTACTGGCATTCCTTGTACCGGGTAGGCTGCCCTGAGGTTGTCTTTACTCTTTCTGTTCCCTTAGACCCAGTTCTCAGAGTCACCCCAGCAGTGTAAGAGATCAAGGGCTGCAGCCTCCCCTCCCCGTGTCCATGCCTCCTATTAATGCCATAGATCACAGTGCCTCTCCTAACCCTCATTACTATGTTCCAGTCTCCAAATCAGGCATAGACTCCATTCTCAACCACAGCTCTTGCCTGCAAAAGGCCAGGAGTTTGCTAGCAGATATTTTCATGTCTCTGTTTCCCCAGACACAATCTTTGGGGTTACTGCTAGCCCTGAAACAGACATCTTTCCATGGCCTCTCTTTCACCCAGCCTCCAACACCAGCAACAATCCTTTGTGAACATGCCATAGACACAGGCTAGTAAAACAGTAAACACATGTCCTAGAGATGACACCCCTTTTCCAAAATGCTTATTTAAGACCTGGGATGGGGAAAGGCCCAAAGGGAGTCTGTGAGCATGACTCTAGCTGAGACCCCTAGCAGTGGGGCTATAGAGCCTAAAGTGGCCACCGTCTACAGCCTAGAAGCAGGACTCCCAGTGACAGGATAAGTCACCAATCTAACAAAACCTTCGACCCAAAAAATGTGGTCAGCCCACAATACATGCACAGAAAAAAAAGATGAATCAGAGAACAGAGACAAATGAATGGCCAACCAATGATTGATCTAAATTGAGATCTATTTCATTGGCAAAAACCAATCCCTGACACTATTAAGGATACTTTGTTATGCTTGCAGACAGGATCCTAACACAAGTCCTTTGAAAAGCTCCAAGTAGCAGCAAATGGAAACAGATGCAGAGACCCAAAGCCAGACATTAGACGGAGCAAGGTTGTCTTGTGGAAGAGTTAGGGGAAGGACTGAGGGACCTGAAGAGGAGAGGATCTCCATAGAAAGACCAACACAGTCAAGTAACTTGGGCCTTGGGGGATGCCAAAGACTGAACCACTAACCAAATGTGAGTAAGAACTGGACAAAACCCTCAATCCCCATAACCCTGCCTTCCACATAAGTAGCAGATATGAGGTTTGGTCTTCATGTGGGTTCCCGAATAACTGGATTGGGGGCTATTCCTGAATCTTTGGTCTGCCTGTGAATTCCATCCTAAAAGGGCTGCCTTGTCTCTCCTTAGTGAGAGAGTATATGCCTAGTCCTACAGTGACTTGGTATACCAGAGTGAGGTGATATTCAAAAGGGCCTCCCGCTTCTCAGTGGAGAATGGTAAGGGGGATAAGGGAAGGAGCTATGTGAGGAGGGGAATGGGAGGAGAAGGGGCTCTGATATTGGGATAGAAAGTGAAAAATTAATTAATTTAAAAAGTAGTGAAACCGAAGGGAATAGGAACACAAACTTTTAAATGAAATAAAGGAAAATGCAAATAAAAACTAAGAAAGGCAATATAAAATTAAAGAGAATAATTCAATAAAACGAATATTTCAATTTTTTAACATTGAAAGAAAACAAACAAAAAAATCAAAAGAACATCAACACACAATAAAAAACACTCTGAATATCCAGAAAAGAAACAGAAATTAAGGAATAAAACATTCACCTAACAATGACAAATGCAGAAAGCAGCAGCTAAACTTATAATCACCCCAAACTCAGATGCCTAGGCACTATTATCAGCACACAGTAACAACCAGGACAATATGTCTCCCCCAGAGCCCAGTTGTCCTACCATAGCAGGTCCTGACTATCCCAATATAGCTAAAGCACAAGGTAGGGATCTTAAAGTCAATTATATGAGGATGATAGAGGTCCTTAAAGAAAAAAATCAAAGAACCCCTTAAAGAAATTCAGGAAAACACAAATAACTCGAGGAAATGAATAAAACTATTCAAGAATTGAAAATAGAACTGGAAGCAGTAAAAAAACACAAACTAGGGAGTTCTGGAAATCAAAAACATATAACAGTCGATATAAAAGAATTATACCTGATTCTCAATGGAGGCTCTAAAAGCCAGAAGGCTGTTGACAATTGTGCTGCAGATTCTAAGGAACCACAAGTGACAAAACTAAACAAACAAATAAAACCAACCAAACAAACAAAAACCAAAAACCAGACAGAAATATTATTCAAAATGATATTCTGTTATACTCAAAGATTAGTGCCTTGTCCAGTCATCATCAGAGATGTTTCCTCCTGTGGCCAAGTGGAGTGAGTGAATGCAGAGCTGCACAGCCAGACATTATGCAAAGACTCTAAACTGGAATTCTCCAGTGGATTCTTTCCCTCAGAGACTAAGGATGTTGGCAGAAGAGGAGAGAAAAGACTATACAAGTGAGAAGAGATGGAGAACACTGCGGGAAGACTCTCTAAATCAACTAAGAAGAGCCCTGTGGGCT
Source organism: Mastomys coucha (assembly GCF_008632895.1). NCBI lineage: Eukaryota > Metazoa > Chordata > Mammalia > Rodentia > Muridae > Mastomys > Mastomys coucha. Next base: position 78,142,631 of record NW_022196894.1, read on the forward strand.
CACAGAGACTCAATCCCAAAGATAGGGACTGCCTTGTTTTATGTTTTGTCCTGTTTGACTCTTGTCTTCTGGAGACCTTTTTGCTTCATAGGAGGAAAAGGAGGGGGAGTGAATCTGAGCAAGTAAGAAGGGAGGAAGTGGATGGAGTGTGTCTTAATCAGGTTTTCTATTCCTGCACAAACATCATGACCAAGAAGCAAGTTGGGGAGGAAAGGGTTAATTTAGCTTACTTCCACATTGCTGTTGATCACCAGAGAAAATCAGGACTGGAATTCTAGCAGGTCAGAAAGCAGGAGATGATGCAGAGGCCATGGAGAGATGTTCTTTACTGGCTTGCTTCCCCTAGCTTGCTCAGCCTGCTCTCTTATAGAACCCAAGACTTCCAGCCCAGGGATGGCACCACCTACGAGGGGCCCTATCCCCTTGATCACTAATTGAGAAAATGCCCCAAAGCTGGACCTCATGGAGGCACTTCCTCAACTGAAGGTCCCTTCTCTGTGATAACTCCAGCCTGTGTCAAGTTGGCACCCAAAACCAGCCAGTACAGAGTGGAAGGAACAAAAACTGTAGTTGGAGTGCATTGTACGACAGAAGAATCTATTTTCACTTAAAATTTTGCTCCAGAATTGAGACAATCAATATTTGCAATCTCCATATGACTTAATTTAAACCATAACATGGAGAAAACTGACAGTAAAAGTGAGAAGAGAAAAAGGAAGGAGGTAGAGATGGAGCAACCTATTCTAACTTCCAAATTTTAATAAATTGCATCTTTTTATTTATTAATCCCAATGAATAATAATATTTCCTCCAAGTAACTATTTCTGCTTTTATATTCTTGAAGCAGGCTGCTGTGATATGACTCATGTGTGCTCCCAATTGGGTGTCATTACATTTCCCTCTCCTTCATGAGTGGATGAGAATGAGTCCAATTTCATGAGCCCTTCCTACAAGTATTCACAGCTGATTCAATTTCAAGATGGCACTGGCCTCCAGAAGACTGAGTTCCATGGCAATCTGCCACATGTTTATCTTTGTTTGGATTATTGTTGTTGTGATTAGGTCTCAGGTGGCTCAATCTGACCTAGAACTCAATATGTAGCCAATGTTGACGTTTTCCTCTTTTGTTTTCCTGGTTCTGTCTGCAGTCTTAGAAGTAATGGTGTGAACCTCCAAACCCAATTCATGGGTTGCTTAAGTAAAAACCCAAGGGCTTCATAAACTTGAACCAAGCAGGCTACCAGCTGAGATAATTCATGGAGCTTGTGGATGGTTTCTCATTAGTCTTCTTCCTTTAATTACTCCAATCATAATGACATTGGTTAATGGTAAGGATATGGACATTTCCATGTATATCAATTAATATTACATGGAGAAGCAGTATCAAATATAACAAATAAGTGGCAAACATACTGCATTCCATGAGATAAATGATTAACATGTTATTCATATAGAGAATGAACATAGAGAATATATGATTGCTACAATTATAGAGAACATAATAGTTCTCCATAATTCCAAAAAAGCTCTGGATTGTAATTGCATTCATTTTTATGATAGTGCAATGGAAAAAAGGGAGATGTATGAAGATAGATTATTTCAAGGAGATTTATAGTAGAAACTACAAAAACAATAAAACTCTAGAAGAAACTTACTCTATCTATACATTATTTATGTACTACTAGACTTGTATAATTGCTCTTTTATTCATTCTACATAGGCAATGTTTGCTTTTTGTTTAAAAGATTTATTTATTTATTATATGTAGGTACACTGTAGCTGTCTTCAGACACACCAGAGAGCAACAGATTTCATTATGGATGGTTGTGAGCCACCATGTGGTTGCTGGGATTTGAACTCAGGACCTTGGGAAGAACAGTCAGTGCTCTTAACCACTGAGCCATCTCTCCAGCCCCAATGTTTGCTTTTTAAATGAACAGTATAACAGTGGGATCAATTTCATTTAATTTTGAGGGAGGTTTGTGATTTAAAATTTTATTTTCCAGTAAAAGCAATATATTCTAGTGAGAGAAAAACTCTGATGAGAGAATGATTAGTAATTCCTTATGGAAGGATTTTGTGGAATTTTTTTCCTAACAATATAACTCCCTTCTAGGAGAATAAGACATTGCTGATAAATTGAGTTCTCAATAAATTCGGAATTATTCCTAGTCTACTATGGATCCTGGAATCTGAGCTCACCTGAAAGTTCGAGCCTACCCCCACAGTAACTATACTGTTGGCTATGAATGCAGTGGAGAAGACAATAGGCGAGATAACAGGAAAGAGTCTGCTGTGAGTCTAAGACTAGTGGAAACTGATGAACTTACATGCCTTCCTGGTACACATTTCCTTAGCCTGTTAAACAATTCCAAAATTGCCACTCAGTTTTTCGAGAGCCTTTAAGAAATGTTCCTATGCAATCAGGTATTCCAAGATGCCATATATCTTGTCGCTGATCATTGTAATGCTGTACTTTTCTGATGTAGGTCAAAAACTGTGAATGGTGAGCATTGATACATGTATTTTAGACAACCCCATTCCCCTCTCCTCTCTTTCCTGATGATATATTCACATAAATTATGCAGTGTCATCTGTTAAAGAGTTTATAGTGTGCAAATGTAATGATTAGTGGTGAAAGAATAAAAATGACATTACTGAAGATATTATTCTTCTGAATTTACAATATAGTAGTAAAGATAACATGGCAAGAATATTTACTGTTAAATTTTCTACCTTCTCTGTTTAATATTAGAGTTATGGGCATAGTCTGAATCATATCTCAGTGTTTGATGGGATTTCCACCTTGGGTGTTATAATGGATGACCGAGGTCATATTCCTTTGTTTTATAGACTATTTATTGTGTAACAATACTAATCAATTATTAATTTTATATTTTACCAGTGAGTTTTCAATATTAAGAAAATGTTACTCCAATACCACTGCAGAAGATATATATTTTTAATTTTATTTGCAGAAATGCACATGATGGAATACAAATCGAAGTCATAATATAGCAACAGTTTTATCTAGTTAGGATCTTGAACACCTGCAAAAAATATAGGGTTTACTCAAAGGCATGATACCAAAGGAAGTGTAGAGATTTCTACAGACAGGCTCATTGAATCATTACAGGTTTTCCCTTGAGGAAGATATTTAGAGTCTTGGCTCACTTCTTTTTTATTCTTGGCTTGAGTTTTTTTCTTAATTGTATATTCTAGCCATGGTTAAATCAGCCATGTGCTAAGCACTATAAAATATTGACGAAAAGACATCTGTAGCTATTGTTTGCTACATTGTGGGTTCTTATTTCTTCCAAACTTCTCCTCCATTTTTCTTCTACCCTTTCAAGTGCTTAACACTAGATTTCCATTCATGCTTCTGATGATCTGACAAATATATGAACAAACTAGCAAATGCTCACGGACAAACAAATGCTTTGGAATATGCATTGTCTAAAGTATGTGTTATTCCTTGGCTGGGGAGAAACACAATCTTAAGCTCACAATTTGGAGTTATTAGTGATAAGTATGTATAAGATATGTCAAATAAAAGAAAAAGTTTTTGGGGAGGATACATTTTCTTGATACTCGTTGACTATATGATTATACAAAGCAGTTAGAGATAGGGTACATATAAATTTTATATTACAACATTTTTTTAAACATGTAGTGAAGAGGAAACCCTTCAGAAGGACATGTTAAACTTAGGTGCTAAAACCACATGCATTTAGGCTTCCTTTCCATTTGTAAAGGTAAAGGGGAAAATAGTTCAGAAGGACACTTTTAACCTAGTTGCTAAAACAACTCGCATTTAGTATCTTTCCATTTTTAAAGGTCAGAAATCCAGAATCGATGTGAAAGAATGCCCTGTGGAAGGTCTCACTGGGCTTACATTTTTAAAAGCTGAAAAAAGAGACTGTAGTTTCATTTGGAGTTTTGAAATCTCTCCAAAGTGCATAGATGGTGCTGAGATTAATTTACTTGTGTTTGTGGAACTTGTACTCCTAGCAACCTTTGGCTACAGCCTATTGTCAGCATCTGATACTGCCTGTAGTTCATGGCCAATGTCTCCAAGACCCAAGTAACAAAATAGTCTGTTTTCTTCTTCTGCAGGCAAACATGTCTCTCTTCCTTCATACTTGAGAAGCATCCAGAGAAAGCATTTCCCTGTAGTGTCATACATGGGAGAAATAACCACAGTGAACTTAGCTTTGATTTACTCTAAGTAAATTCAAAGCTCGACTTAAATGTCAGTAGCCAAAAGCCTCTCTAGCAATGACTCACTGAAAGAAACTGAACATTATTCTGCCTTTCCTGCCTTCAGAACTGATAGCCAATGGACCGACTGCTCAGTGTAACATTTCACCAATATCTCCAAGGGACTTTGGAAGCCAAGCGTGTAAAGTTAGAGAATTTACATTAGTCTTGCACTGAGGACCCTCTATGTGGTTCCTTTTTTGATGTGAAGGCTCTCCCACACCTTTCTCTGTTCACTGCAGCTCAATCACAAATTTCTTTATACTTGTCTCACTCTTGGCCCATCAGGGACCATTCTATATGGTAACTTTCTATAAACAAAAGAGGCCATTTCTATGTTTTACTAAACCCAGGTGAATTTCTATCAAAAAGGAATTCTGTAGCCATTTCCCTCACAGCTACATGTCACATTTAAAAGTTCCCCGCAGCACCTCACAGATGTTATTGGAATACAAAGTTCTATTGTTTTGTATACTATGGAGACCAGCTAAATTAACATGAGGTAGACAATCATTTCCTCTCATTTTTTTCTTGTTCAAGAATATCTCAACATCAATTTTCTTCTACCGTTGGATTTTATAATGAGGTATGACTTTTAAATTTGATTTTTATCATATTCTACCAAATAAATCTTTAACCCACAGGGCTAAAATATTCCATTTGTATTCATCAAGTCTATTACTTTGCCTTTAGTCATAAGCTCGCCCACATTATCCCTTAGAACACAGGAAGGAGGATATTTCATTCTTTTTTTTTCTAAAGTCCTCCAGTTTTCCTGGCTCCTTTAGGAACTTGTTCACACATTTAATAATGTCTCCTGTCAAAAAGCTCATTTTTCTACTTCTCATAACTTCAACCTTGTTATTCACACTGTAAATAAAAATCCTTATAGGGTGGGGAAGCTTTAAGTCTTTAAATAGAGCTATACATATACTGATCATGAACACAAGGAATTATCACTTTTTAATGTATTAGAGTTTTTGTTGACTGATATTCCTTAATAAAAATAAAACATAAAGTTGATAAAATAGTGGAAAATTTTCTGTTTTTCTCTTGTTATTTGTTTCCTTGAAGCACTAAAATTAAGAATATTAACAATAATCATATACTGAAGTGGCAATTACATTTACTCTAAATAATTATTAGTGTATGAGAAATTTTCAGACTGGTGCATATCCAAATTTTGCTAAATTCTTAGTTATTTTATTATACCGGTAAAATCTATGAACCTAGCATATGAGTTCTAAAGTAATATTTTCCAATTAGAATAAATTATATATGTATATATACACACATATATGTATATAATATAGAGTTTTTAAGCTATGAATGTATATGAGAGAAAATATGGGGATGGACAAGTTACAGGAGATGGAGGTGAATATAGAAAGAGACATGAGAGCAAAATAACAGGATGTCTGAAAAAATAGTAAGTAATTATATTGTTAGCGATCTTCCCAATAATAGGCCTTTAATAAATGTGTACCTTTGTGTGAATAGATGTATGTAATTTAAATGAAATTTTCTCATCTGGCCTGACAGTGGTGCCAAACATCATCTAAAAAAAAAATCCCAAGCGTCTAAAAAAATCCGAAGCTTGAAATGTACTCATTTAAGTTGTTGGGGCAAAGTTGTAAGGATACTGCTGTTGCTTTTGATTTACCCCCAGAGTTAAAAGGGTCATCCTTATTGCAAAAAATGCAGTGAACATCAGACACAGGGCCCAGAGATCATGATCTGGAATGACCTAAAAGCTTCCTGAGGACTGGCTTCCATTGAAACTACCATGTAAGCTTCTGAAGGAGAGAGACCATCAAAAGTCTCTGATTTACATCTATGAACTACTGCAATGACTTGTATGTTGGGATGACCCTAAGGAAACATCAGTGGTACAACCTTAGCAGTTAACCAATAGTTCTCTAATGGGACTTAAGACCCACCCAAGTCGATATAACTATGTCTGTTACTGGAAATCTAATGAAATAAATACCCAGGGTTAATAATGACATGTGGGAAACCTACAACCGCCACTTTCCTGATCCAGCATAATCCCTTTCTGCATTCTAAATGTCATATAAACAAATAAGTGCACTCTTTTCCCTTCTCCAAGGAAACTTGTTTCAACAGACAGACCGTTACAGAAAAAGCAACCAGAATACAGAGTTAGAGAGACCATTCTCAGGTGATAGATACAAAACACCTGTCACAGCTAGTGCTCAGGGATCATCACTTCAGAAGAGGGGATAGAGGTTTTAAGAACTAGAGTATCAGGAGTTTGCTGTGAGATTGCATCTCCTGGTAAGGTAAGAAACTAATGTCATAACATCTGTCTCAATATGAGTTGAACAAAGGACAACAGCAATAAGCATCCTAATATGTACAGAGAAAAGGCCAGGAATTCTCCAGTCAACAAGGTGGGTAAGTGGGAGAAACAGTCTCCTCCAGGGAAAAGCACAGCTATTGGTTATCTAATAATACAGAGACTGAACGATTATACTAAAAATTATGCATGCAATATCCATTAATGAAAAATTATGAGTTTGGACCAGATTAAAGATGGGCATATGAGAGTGTTTGAAGAAAATAAACAAGGAGGATCTCAAACAACAAGAGATAATTTTTTAAGTCAATGTATGTTATCCTCTTAGTATTACTTCATATTCAAAGTGAATTACGAAAACTTTTCTGTCCTAGTAGTTTCCTTTCATACATTAAAAGTATTATAGTCCAAATTTTTATGCAATTATCCAAGTGAAACTTATGTGGAATTCAAATAAGACAATTTCAGGAACATATTAACTTAAATTTGCACTATTTTTTTTTTTTTTTAATTTTCTGATGTAATGAAAATGCATGACCACTCCGGTACTTATTGAAAAGAAGGGTGAGTTTCTTAGTTTATTTTATTTTAAATTATTTGCCTGTATAGCTATACTGATTATCATATTATTGTTTCAACTCCCCCCCTCAAATATGTATAGTTACTGAGCATTTACATTAAAGATAGAAAATTCAAAGAAGTCAGTTGAAGAAGAAAGAGTTAGAAAATGGCCTTGGAATGTATAAGAAGGGATATGATAAAACATACACTTACCATAAAAGCACATAGTTTGGCTCCGTTAGTGCTGCACCACCCTCTCCACCCCCAAGTTATACAGCTAGCAGAATAATAAGATACTGAGGAAGACTCTAGTAAAAACAACTGCTACAAACTTAGAATTGTGTCATCACAAAATTGTTAATATTAACTAGCAGCAACAGTTGATATCAATTGCAATCTCTAGTGATTAAAATCCTATCTTTCATGATAACTAAGTGTACATAACCAAGATTTCATCTGGGTGCATATGTGCGATCATGTAATTCCAGCTCTTAGGAGGCTGAGCAAGAACCTTGCAATCTTTTAATTCTAGGTAATTTTCTGTCTTCTCATTTCTTTGTTTGTTTGTTTGTTTGTTTGTTTGTTTTTGGCAATAATGATGTGGTATTGGTAAATATAAACAGAGATTTTTGTCTACTTGGACTTTTAAAATGATGCATCATAGATTAAACATTGTGGCAAATTTCTGGGTAGCTGTTATGCCAAGGATCAACAGAACCAAGGGTCTATGCTCAGAAAGGTCACATCTGCTGACTCATGGGCAACTTCTCACTGTGTTCTTTCTTGGTAGAAGGTCTTTGGGCTTTATGGCACACCAATCTCCAAAATTCATCACTTTCATGTTCCATTTCCTTAAGGATGGTGTTTCAAAATGGTAGTCTGAGGATACACAACCATTCTGTCTAAAATAAAAATGGACATAGTAGAGGAGATAAGATCTCATTAATTAATTTTATAGGGAATATGATAAGTGAACAAAACCATTAGACTACTGTATTCATTAGAGTGTAATAACAAAATAATAAAAATTTATAGTAATAATTTTAAAAAGAAGTCATAAACCTTACAAACACCAACAGGACTACCACAGATATGCTATTAGCCACTTCACATTGAATTCTTTTTCAGTTTCAAAGATCTACACAGTGGAGAAGATAGCCCAGTCTATATGAGCAGTTTAGGAATGTTAATTGATCCATGTAAATACTTTTAATTAAGATATACATAATATATGCTCTCCATGTTTATTTACACTTTCAAAATCTAATACTTTTTCATCAGAAGACATAGTAGAATATATTAGTTATCTAGTAACCATGATTGGCTATAATAAAAGACCAGTTAATTTTCATATCCAAAGATGTACACATTCAATCTAGAGTTCAAGATACTTTTGTTTGGTTTTATTTTTTTTCAGGTTTATTTATTATTATACATAAGTATACTGTAGCTGTATTCAGACACATCAGAAGATGGTGTCAGATCTCATTAAGGGTGGTTGTGAGCCACCATGTGGTTGCTGGGATTTGAACACAGGACCTATGGAAGAATAGTCAGTGCTCTTACCCACTGAGCTATCTCACCAGCCCTGACATTTTTGTCTGGATAAATTATATACTACAAACACAGCAAAAACAAACAAAACTCTGCCTTTACTTTTACTTTAGTACTTCATTTTATTTTAGCACCAGAATATTTAAAGTTTTATCCCTTTCTTCTTTTTGAACAAGAAATTCCAAATTTGTGCGTCGTGCGTGTGTGTGTGTGTGTGTGTGTGTGTGTAAAATCAATATTTTTAGCATCTTTTAAAGGCTATCAATTCATTTAAAATGTAAAATGGTTTATATATATATGTTTTAAAAGACAGATTTTATCTTGAAAACATTTCAATTGCTTTTACCCATTTTTAAAAGGATGTGGGATATTGCTTGAATTTGTAATATCTCCAGAGACCCATGTGTTTAAGTTCTGTTTCCAATGGAGCAGTGCTCGGAGTTGAGGCTTTGGGAAATCATTGCATAGAAAGAAATATGATGTTTTCAATACATTAGTAATAAAAACTGATAGGAAAGGATAAAGTGGGATGTCTAGAAGGACAGCTTCATCAATAATCTGTCTATCTTTATATCTAATCACCCCCAAAGAACTACCTTATGATTCCTATGAGGTGAAAGGCCCCCTCAGTGACACATTTGTACATCCTTGCATCTTAGAGCAAAACCAATGGTTCTGCACAACCTTAGACAGAGACTTCTGAAAACTATAAGTCAAAATAAACTTTCCTTCTTTTAAACTGTTTGTGTTGGGCATTTTCTCACAATAATGAAAAGTAACAGCTCATTATTTTAATATAACATTATTTCTTAAGATACATAATTTTTCCTTTTCTCTCTCTCTCTTTCATTCTTTCTTTCTCTCTTTCTTTCCTTCTTTCTTTCTTTCTTTTTTCTATCAAACTTAGTCAATAGCCTTTAAGCTTGCATCTCAAATGATATCAAGTCTCAAATTTTATGGCTTTACACACCACATAGTCATGAGATGCTTCTGGTACCTCAGCTGAAAGTCTTCTTAATTCTAAATGTTTAATGTAAATTTTAAGCCTACTTACTTATGGATACATATTTTACTAGTAGTTTTATAAAAGGACAAGAACTCATTTAAAAACATTTAATACATGGAATTAAACCTCACTAGAGATCTATTAAAATCTTGAGAAATTTACAGACAACACAAAAGATGGTTTCATCCATATCATACAGGTAAGGCTTGTATTAGAAAACATTTAGTGTGTAGAAAATAGAATAATGGTTGAAATGTTGCTGCTTCCAGGAAAAGTTACTTTTGGGGGAGGAACTGGAGCACCACAAATAGAAGTGCAAGTTTTATTTCCTACAATTGCATGAAGGTTCTCTGAACTCTACAATGAGTTTTCTACCAAAATAAAGATGACTCATGCAACGTTTTTCTGTATCAAAAAATTAAAAAGAATGTCTGGATTGATGGTTTCAAACAATATATGTTAAAGGCTTCCAAATATTTCTTCCTGTTTTACCTTGCTATTTATTTTTTGTAAACATACTCTTTCTATATCTCCTGCAAACCTTTTTTTTTTTTTTTTTTTGAGGCAGGCTGGCCCCGAACTCAGAAATCCACCTACCTCTGCCTAAACAAGTGCTGGGATTAAAGGTGTGTGCCATCACTGCCCGGCCAAACCCTACTTTTCAACCATGCCTGTAATTACTTCTTTGTAGCCAAATCTTCATCCCTTGCTGGTGTTGCCTGAGCATCATAAACTTGCAGTTCCTAATGATCCCTTTAATAATGAGCAGAACTCTTATCTCTCAGGTCCATGTTACTAGTCTTATGTTCTTTGTACTTCAAAGCTCTAGTTTGTATTTCTGAGATATATTTATATATTTTGAGTTATTGGAGGCCTGTCAGCATTTTATATCTCTTTATTCAACATCTTTTTTTCTCTATCCCAAATATGTAATGTCAATATAAACATGTGCCAAAAAGCTTTTATTTTCTTTGTGGAATAAAAGGTAAGTTCTTATATATTATTATTTAGTTTCTATTATTAGTTATTTTCTATATGCTCCTTCATTTAATTTTTATTCTATGACTTTCACTCATCATTTCCTTCTAGAGTTAATGCAAAGGAATTAAGTACCCTAATGTGTGCAGCAGTGGGCAGTTCTGACAGCTGGAGTCCAGTAGAATGGCCACCTTGGAACCCTGGAGACCCACTGAGCAAGTAAATTTGTTCACAAGGACTGTAGGAGTTCAGTGATAGTTCTGAGACCAATGGCTCAGATTTCAGCCCAGATCCCTCACAGCTGCCCCTGCAGGAGATGTGTGCTCTATCAGGCAGACACTGCCTCAAGCTCCCAGTATTCTAGCTGGACCTTACACCCAGTCATCTGACCACAAGCAAGGCATGCCACGCACCATACAATAAAAGGGGTGTTTTGCTCCCTCCTCACTCTCTTGTTCTCTTACTTTCTCTCCCTCACTCTTACCTCTTCACTCTCTTACTCTTCTCCTCTCTCTCTTGCTCTCTCGCTCTCTCTCTCCTCTCTGCTCTTTGTTCTCTTCTCTGCTTTTCTCCCTCTCCTTTCTTTCTCTCTCTCTCCTTCCTCTCCTTTCTTTCTCTCTCTCTCCTTCCTCTCCTTTCTTTCTTTCTACTTAACTAGCATATTTCTCCTTCCTACAATAAAATAATTAATTCATACATTGCCTCCTTTTAAATTAAGGTGTTGTGCAGCAAACAGGTCAGCCCCCAGGAACAGAGAAAGACCCGGGCCTCAGCAGCAGGTCCACTGCCTCCAGGGAGAGAGAGAGAGCCTCAGCCAGGCCACCCCCCTACCTTTGGAAGAACACTAATGTATGATGAGCTTCCTCCTGTAATGAGAAGTACAGTACCAAAGTAGTAAGAGCCTGTCACACTTATCAAACATGGCGAGATTTACAAGGAACAGATAACCATTGATCTCTGTCACATTTGCCTTTCCATTAAATGGTCCCTCAGATTTGTTAACAATAAGCTACTATTCTCTTTTCCACCAAGTTTTCTTTAATATAATCAAGCATGTTTTGTCATTAAGCTCCATTCTGGAAAGCAATAATTGCACATGTAAAAACCCAAGTGAATAGATATGCTCCTAGCAAATACTTTTTTATGAAAAGATCAATGCCACATGAAGCTCTGTAGACAAGAGAGATCTGAGTGCATTCTGTTTTTAACAAGCAGTGGGAAAATGACAAACTGAATCAATATGTCCAACAGTATGCCTGCTCACTTTCCCCTCACTTGGGCTATTCCTGGAGACTCTGGCACAGCTGTCTTTTTTTTTTCCTCTACATTTTGTTTTCAGAACTGACACATGGGAACTTGAGGACTGAAATAGTTAGACTTCAAAGCTCCCACTCTGTGTGGGCAACATCTTCCACTGGCTTAGGAATGTCTCAAACACTTTCATCATTGGGCTAGATAATAAACCTCCCTCCAGGGGCCTCCTCCTCAGTGGTAGTTCCCTGTACCCATTATGTCAGGCTACAATTCAGCAACATAGGGAAATTTGGCTCCTTTACACATTACCTTTTTTTTTTTTTCAGGCTTCTGTCCAGATAATAACTCTTAGGGATGTATTTTTAAGTTTACAAAACTTCCTACTGAAATTTCTGTCCTAGACATTTATGAGATAACGAAGATGATATTGTTGTAGAGTTAAAATATGGCTGGTAATACAGTTTCTTCCCCATAAAGAATATTACAACAGGCATAGAAAAATCAAAATTGCCTCTGGCTTTAGAAAATTAATCACTTAACTGTTTCACTCTGATGGAATGCTAGGGAAAAAAATACAATTCTTACATATGAGTTTTGATACCACAAAAATCAAACAATTAAATGAAAAAAAGAAAAGATGGATAGTAACATGTTTCATGTGTAAGACTACATTACTACAAGTATAGCTGGGTTTGATTGATTATTTTAAATATTAGTAAAACCATGAAAATGTGGTCTTTTATGCACATCACAGTGAAGGCTTGCATTTTATGTTCTTTCTCTCTGTTACCAGCCTTTCAATCTCTTATAAAAGTCTGAACCTGAGGAGAATGCTTTCTCATATTTTCTTGCTTTATAAGCTTATGCTTTCATATGAATCATATTTTTGGTTTACAATTGAATATAGACCTTCACATACCAAAACCAGGCAATCTCTATTTAATTTGTAAACACATAGTATCCTTATTTTTAGTGTGCTGAGAAGGCATTTCTGTAAATTCATTTGATCCAAATTCCCTAGGAAACAAATTATTTTTTATTCATACTCATTATTATTATTGTTGTTGTTGTTATTGTTATTATTGTTGTTATTATAATTTACTTTACATCCCATTCACTGCCTCACTTCCAGTTATGAAAAGAATTTTTTTATTAGATATTTTCTTTATTTACATTTCAAATAGTTATCACTTTTCCTCATTTCTCCTGCAAAATCCCCCTATCCCATACCCCTCCCGCTGTTCACTAACCCACCCACTCCTACTTCCCTCTCCTGACATTCCCCTACACTGGGGCATCTATCTTTCACAGGACAAAGGACCTCTCCTCTCATTGATGTCACACAAGGCCATCCTCTGCTACATATGCAGCTGGAGCCATGGGTCCCACCATGTGTACTCTTTGGTTTAGTCCCTGGGAGCTCTGGTGGTACTGGTTGGTTCATATCGTTGTTCCTACTATGGGGCTGCAGACCCTTTCAGCTCTTTTGGTCCTTTCTCTAGCTCCTCCATTGGAGACCCTGAGAAGCTCTGCCAGTGCCTGATAAATGCAGAAGTGGATGCTCACAGCCATCCATTGGACTGAGAAAAGGTCCCTGGTGGCGGACCTAGAAAAGAATTCTTTATAACTATGGAAAACATGGGTCTTTGGGGGGGTGTTGTTTGCTCATTCGTTCTAAATAAATAGAAAAATATTAAAATCATTAAGAGAACCAAGGATTCTTGATGATTTGAGTGCTGTAATAATGTTTTTACAAATGAAGGAATTTCTATTTGAGAGAACATAGAATGTTCCCTGTCCAACTGAAGAGCATCATAGCATGACAAGAATATTATTAAAACTAGAACAATACAAAAAAAATATCTAAGATAACTATATCAATGTACAAGAATGTGATGTATGTATATCAGGAAATCTATGATGGTTTAAGAGAGAATGGCTCTTGTATTTGATCAGGTAGTCCCCATTTTCTGGCACTATTTAGGGAGTTTTAAGTGTAGTGTTTCAAAGTTTAAAGACACAAGTAACTCACATTTGCTGTATCTGCTTTGTTGCAGTAAATTTTTAACCCAATTTTCCCAATCAATGAATTCACAACTCAGTTGATTTGTATTCAAGCTACTTACCTAGATTGGGTAGATCTACCACTACATTACTCTATTCCCATCTATTAGATCCCATATGACTTGTGATTTCTCCAAGCCACATGCTTCAGCTCCATCTTCCTTCTACCTCATCCTCTTCCATCATCTCTTCCCGTCTTCTCCCCTGTCCTCTCTCCCCTTCTCCCCCACACTTTTCAGCTCCATCTTTCCTCCTGCTGCCCAATCATTGGCCTTAGCCTTTATTTGAAAAGTTAAGGTGGGGAGAAGGGTCATAAGGCGCCTGTATATGTGATTCATTCATTGTCTGCAATGCTTTCCAAAAGAGTAGAATTAGCATACAAGACCAGGGCTATCCACAACACTGCTTCCTGCTTACAGCTTATGAGAGCTCCCAGATTCTTCCTGAGCCTGCTACCTGCTGCATGTTGTCCTGCTGCCTGCTCATGACAAAACTCTTATCTCATTTGAGTCATAAGCCCAAATAAATATGTGTTTTATATGTTCCCTTAGTCACAGTGTTTTAAGCACAGTAACAGAATAGTAAGTAATACAGGGTGGGTACCTAACACTGGGTTGTTGCTCTGAAGAACTCACTTTGGTGTATTTTGGAGACATGTGGAAGACTTTGAACTAGAAAAGCAGGTGGATGCTTTTAGCAAAGATTAATGGACCATTTTAGGAGGAGCCTGGAAGCAGTGTTTGGAGCAATACAGACTGAGGAATCCTGGCCCCAGAGGCTTTAAAGAGGAAAACAAGAACTGGGCACCAGGTCATCCTTGTGATAAGCATTCTGCTCTTGTCATAATAGCTTGTATGACTCAACTTAAAAAGAAATGGAATGATTCTTTGGCAGAGGTAATTCCAAGGAACATAATGCTTTATAAAGTGGTTAATAGTAATTAGTGGTCTGAGGCTTCATTGAAAATAATTGGTCACAAAGAAATTCAAAATTTACAGATAGATGTAAAAAGACCACTGGGAAGCTTAGTGTTGAAATCAAGGTTCATGTTGGAAGAGTCTGTAATTGTTAAAGATTAGCACTATTAAGATGTGCTCTGCATCTACACTGAAATAAAGGATATGTTGCCCTCTGCAAGAGACCCCTAGCTAAGCTTCCAATGCCTGGAAGAGTGCATAAGGCACTGAGATACAAATTAAACCACCAAGAGAAACAAATATCATTAAGCTGTTCTTAATATCACTTTATAAATTTAAAATAAGCAAATATCATATTGCCTGTTATATATATATTGTATTTGGCTTGATTGGAATGAACTGGTTAAGAGCTTAGTGTGGGGAGGAAACACTAAATAATTAAAATTGTGCCTATTCATTTTAAACTGAATATTAAAATTAGATTATAGTTTTGGTTCCTATGTCTCTCTTTTTTATTTATTTTTATCTTGTCCAATAGTCTATGTGTCTGGTGGAACATTTTCAATTTAGACAATTGTAGTAAGATGATATATGTTTGTGATTATATATACTACATTTATATAATTCCATAAAATACTTGTTTATAATTTATGATATACTGAAACATAAGTCCTAAAAATTATTTTCCAAATAAGTTTACAAAGTAAAGGAAAGTATAACTCTAAATTGATAAAAATCTATTTCATTTTCTGAGGCCTTCTTCAATTTCTTTCTTCAGAGACTTGAAGTTTTTTTCATACAGATCTTTCACTTGCTTCATACCAAGATATTCCATATTATTTGTGACTATTGTGAAGGGTGTTGATTCCCTAATTTCTTCCTCAGCCCATTTATCCTTTGAGCAGAGGAAAGCTACTGGTTTGTTGGAATTAATGTTGTATCCAGCCACTTTACTAAAGTTGTTTAGCAGCTTTAGGAGTTCTCTCATGAATTTTTTTTGGTCACTTATGTATACTATCATATTATCTGCAATAGTGATATCTTGACTTCCTTCATTCCTATTTGTATCCCTTTGATCTCCTTTTGTTGTCTAATTGCTCTGGCTAGAACTTCAAGTACTATATTGGATGAAAGGGGAAAGTGGGAAGCCTTGCCTTGTCCCTGATTTTAGTGGGATCGCTTCAAGTTTCTCAACACTTACTTTGATGTTGGCTATTGGATTGCTGTATATTCTTTTATTACATTTAGACCTTGAATTCCTATTCTCTTCCATACTTTCAGCATGAAGGGGTGATGTATTAAGTCAAAGGCTTTTTCAGCTTTTAATTAGATGATCATGTAGCTTTTTTTTTCTTTTCTTGAGTTTGTTTATATAGTAAATTATGTTGATGGATTCCCATATATTAAACCATCCCTGCATCCCTGGAATGAAACCTACTTGATCATGGCGAATGATCATTCTAATGTGTTCTTGGATTCAGTTTACAAGAATTTAATTGATTATTTTTGCATCAATATTCATGATGGAAATTGGTCTGAAGTTCTCTTTCCTTTATGGGTCTTTGTGTGGTTTAGGTATTAGTGTAACTGTGGCTTCATAGAATGTTAATACATTCTGTGAATGTATTCTGTTTTTATTATATGAAATACTTTGAGCTTGGAATACCCACAACACAATTCACAGACCATATGAAACCCAAGAAGAAAGAAGATCACATGAAAGTGTGGATGCTACAGTACTACTCCTTAGGGGTAAGAGAATATTCTTTGGAAAGCAGAAGGAGAGAGGGATCTGGAGGGGGGGAAAGATACGGGGTCAGTTCAGACATGGAAGGAGATGGAGGAGAAGTACAGTGGGTCAAGAACTTGAAAGTAGGTGTGTAGCAGTGAGGATGGGGAACAGGGAGTAGCCACTAGAAAGTCCCAGATACCGGAGACCCAAGAGGTTCTCAGGATCCAACAAGGAAGATTTTAGCCAAAATGCCCAAAAAAGGAGAGAGAGAATCTCTAGAGACCATATCCAGTGGATAGACATTGCCCCCAGTTGAGGGATGGGACCACCCACCAACCTCAAAAATATTAATGCAGAATTCTTCCTTTCCAAAGGAAATGCAGGGACATAGAGTGGAGCAGAAACGGAAGGAAAAGCCATCCAGAGACTGCCCCATCTAGGGATTCATCCCATCTGCTGGCACCAAACCCAAACACTATTGCTGATACCAAGAAGTTCTTATGATAGCAGCCCAGGATAACTTTCCCCTGAGAGGCTCTGCCAGATTTGGACCAATACAGATGCTGATATACACAGCCAACCATCGAACCATTGTGGGGACCCAAGTGGGGAAGTCAGGGCAAGGGCTATAGAAGCTGAAGGGTGTTGCAATCTCATATGAACAACAACAATATCAATCAGTCAGACCCCCCAGAGCTCTCCGGAACTAAACCGCCAACCAAAGAGGGGAGCAGGGGATGGGGAGGGGGACCCATGGCTTCAGCTAGATATGTAGCAAAGGATTGCCTTATCTAGAATCACTGGGAGGGGAGTCCCTTGGTCCTGTGGAGGCTTGATGACCCAGGTTAGGGGAAAGCTGGACCACTGAGGCAGGAGTGGGTGGACAGGTGGGAGAGCACCCTAATAGAGGCAGGGGAAGAGGGAGAGAATAGGGGGCTTGTGAAGGGGAAACTGGGAAGGGGGATAACATTTGAAATGCAAATAAATAACCAATAAAAATCTATTTCATGAATAAAATCTTTAAAGACATGGTTATTTACACAACTAGTTAGTATTAGTGGATTTAATGTCAGCATGCCAATTTCTAAAAATTCAACTTTGAGATTTATGTAATTACAACATTTTCCGCTTGTCTTTCTTCCTTTCAAACCTTCACAAATATCCATTCCTACTCTCCTTCACATTTACCCCTCCATGTTCTCTTCCACATTCCTTATCTCTCACATCATTAATTTTTATTTCATGCTATTCCAGGTGTGTTTTCTAGAGTAGAAGGGGATCCCTTTTTCTCTCCTCCTATCTCTCCTTAGTTGCCAATACTATTTTTTATATAATTGAGGCTCCATAACTTTTTGCAGTCCACTTTTGAATGTCCAATGACATCATCCTTGTTCATCTCCCTTCATAGCCATGTTACTCACTGTGATACTTGCTGATAATTGCTAGGAAACATAATCTCACAGCAGATTTCTCTATCTTCTGGCTCTTAACATCTTCCTGCTCTCTTTTCCATAATGTTCCCTAAGCACTGGATGCTGAAGTGTTTTGTAGCTGTATCCACTGGGACTTGCTTCTACAGATATGCATTTTTATTAGTTCTGGTTTCCTATAGTGCTCTCTATCTGTTGCAAAGAGAAGTTTCCATGATAGAGGATGAAAAAGTGTGTTTTAATAGATTTTCTTCTCAGTTAGTCTTCCCTACCCACAGCCCACCCTTTTGTAAGTACTTCTCCTGTAGGTTCCTTTCCTCTGTCATGTCATGTGAATTGACTCTACTGTCTATATACCACGTTTTCATTAACTGTTCATTTGTTTACGGACATGTATGTTGCTTCTAATTCCTTGTTATTATCAGGAGAGTAGTAATAAATATGAGTGCCCATTTTCCTGTAGCAGAATATACACTCCTTTGAGCATATGCCCAGGATGGGGATAACTAAGTTATCTGATAGTTCTATCTTGTTTTGAAAAACCTCCATACTGATTTCCATAATAGCTGTACTAGTTTATACAATCACCAGCAGAAATAAGAGTTCCCTTTTCTCCACAGAATCATCAATATTTGTTGTCAGGTTTTGCGATCTTAGCCACTCTGATTGGGATGAGGTCGTTTATAAATAAATGTTTTTAAGTGCATAAAAAACTAACATTGTACTACTTCTTTTTGCAACTTTTTGAAATTATCTTCATATTTTTCTACCATAAAAAAACAGGACAATAAAAATAATCTCATAGCTTTTCAGCTTTCAAGAGATATGATGGTTGTAATTTTTGTTATGTTTTAAATTTTGTCAATTACTTACCTATGGCTTCTAATATTTAATAAGCACTTTCTCATACTTGACTTCCTCATGTGTATTTATTGTAAAATAAGTCTATGAAAATTTGCTCCATGGTACTAGCATAAACCTTAGTCTGAATCATTTTTGAAAAACTATTGGTCTTTCATCTTAGTTATTTCTACTTAACATTACAGAGCCCAACATTTATGTTTGACTAACTTAAAATACACAGCTTAATTATGTTAGTTACCAAATTAAATGATGATCAGGGGATTATATCTAAAACTGTTATACTTGGTTATGGTTGTCTTTAGAGGAAGAATATATGTCGGGTTTGAAGATGCTTTTAATGTAAATAAATAATACTCAGCTTTTTCACTTAAATGTGTGAAGTTTTTACGTAATTTGGCTTAGAGATTTGTGAAATTTTAATGACAAATTTCAACCATATATAATTTTGTGGAAGTTGATATTTTGGTGGATATACATAAATTCATTTTTCACCATTAACATTGATTTTGTTATGCTTTGTGTTACTGTATATTTGGTGGATAATTAGTAGGGGGCAAATAACAAAATTTAAGATGTGTTGTCATCATGTTTGACAGAACTATTGCATATTGCAACATGCACGTTTTGATAAATGGATTAAAGTAAAATTCCTAGGTTTTAGATATATAGGATCTTCACTATATTCTATATTCACAGGTTTAGAATTTCAAGAAAAAACAAAAACATCAAGAATGTTCCCCATAAACCCCATCTTCTGTGGCAATTATGAAGTAACGTTTCTCATTATGGTATTTTATTTGTATTTAAACATATTGCACAATAAAATGTTGAGAAGTTTTTCCTTTTGACAATAAAAAGTATTGAAAACCGGGAAGTGCATGGCTAAAAAATATTGACTTAAATTTATTGATCTAGTTAGAAGCTTGTGATAATCATTTTTTCTGAGTGAGAATCAATTAAACTATATCTGACATTGATCAGTTTGATCAGACCTGTTTCTTTAAAACATAATATTTTAATGGCTAAGAGGAAAATATTTAAAGTAGTACTATTATTCAAGTATGAAAGCTAAATTCAAGTCTGATAAAGTATTTGATTTCTTTATTATCAATACCCCAATCC
Source organism: Mastomys coucha (assembly GCF_008632895.1). Lineage (NCBI taxonomy): Eukaryota > Metazoa > Chordata > Mammalia > Rodentia > Muridae > Mastomys > Mastomys coucha. The sequence goes on from NW_022196894.1 coordinate 78,162,693, forward strand.
TTGAAGCTCAGTGTGGGGAGGGAGCATTTATAAAACTTTAGTTATTGTTTTAGCACTAGGAATCAACCCTAGACTACTGAGCTTCACACAGGCAAAAAGAGCAAGCCCTCTACCACTGTCATGTAAAGGTTTTATAAGCACACACACACACACACACACACACACACATACACACACACACAAACACATACACATACAGAGTATAGGAGGCATTTTCAGAAGTTTTATATATATATATATCTGTTTATTATAAAATGCAAAAGTTTTCAGTTGATATTGTGATTATTTTAAATAATTTCCCTCATTTTTTTTTACTCTAGAAAAGTATTATTATTATTATTATTTTTTATCCAAGAATTTACCTTGCATGTTGTTTGGAATTTAGTCACTACCACTTAGAGAATAAAAATACCTGTTGTATGGTTAATTTTTACATTTACTACCTTTGATAAGCCTGCTTTTGTCTAAAAGCTGATAACTAGGGAAGATATAATTAGAATATTGGGAAAAACCTGTCTTATAATTAAGGGTTAGCTGTTCTTTGAATTCATCTCCACTATATTCATATAAATTCATTAACTTCGGATGTAATTGGAAGGCACATAATTAATGCAGTGGTTCTGAATGCTTATCAAATTACCACCAATCATCAGAGTTTCTGCATGATGCTCTGCAACACAGTGCACAGACATCAATAAAATACTAATTATAAATAACTAATTATAATAACTGCACAAGACCAAAAAAAATCAGCATCACTCTTTAAATTAAGTTAGTTTTATTCACTTGACTATGGAGGGATGAGTTGTTTCAAGCTATAAGATTCTGAACTGACATTTTAAATTACTCCTACTCTTATAATTAATGCCAATTCACAGGGCTATGGGGACCATATACTGAAAGATGCAGAGACAAATAGGTCATCCAGATTGACACACGCTTGCTTGCTAGATTCTATTAAGTGAGAGGAATGAAACATATTTTCACTGATGATAATAATAGAGACCAAAACCACAGATCTATACACACAAGGCAATGAACTGCCAAGAATTTCTAGGCTACTTTTCTAATATTCCATGAATGCAAAAATCCTTAAGACTTAGATAAAACAGAGCACTACTGATTTTCCCTTGGTACTAGCACACCATACAATATACTTTTCTCCACTTGAATCCTTGGCTACCTGTTCCCCAAGTGTTTACTTTATAACAGGAATCATTGTTTTATAAACTCTAAGAGAATAATCTTTTAATCAGTGTAAACATTTATTCAAGAAAAAAATCAAAATCATTTTCAGACTTGATCAGATTAACATTTAGTTAAGAAATAAAAAATCTATCTATCTATCTATCTATCTATCTATCTATCTATCTATTTATTTTCTCCAAGTGGGTAGACATATATTTATGACCTATATATAGTCTTGCAGGACCTGTGTATAAAATATAATCCTCAATAGTTCTCACAAAATTATATTCTTAAAGCTTGAATTGTTGAACTTCTGGCTATAGATACTTCATCTCTTGTTTTGTTTTTCTTATTAAAGGGGCTTTTTTTTTTACTAGATATAATAGCATTCATGTGAAAATACACCTTGCTACAAGTTATACAAACAATTAAATCTATCCCTTGGCTCTATAATTAATTCTTCCTTATGGAATACAATAATTCTTATGGATGTTAGTAGAAAAAAGACATGAAAGTAGATTTGACTCTATTCACTCTTGAAATATATATACATATATATATATATATATATATATATATATATTTGAAGTTTTAGATTAGATTGACTGTTTTATTAAAGAACAATTATTGATTACTTAAAATGCTATAAGTGTTTCCTTAAATTTAGGATGTCTGGATTTATATATTAACTATTATGATAAGAATTAAAGTTTTTATTCTTGTTTTTGATATTAATTTCTTTTATTTGGCTGTGAGTAAATACTGCTACTAAAGCTTCTCAGGGGAGAAACTGTATATTCTACTTACAATTCTGTGTGACAGGTATCACTACGGATGCATGAAACAGAAACTTTAATCAAGTTAACCACATCAAGAGTCTAAAGGAGAGAAAAATGTGCATTCTTATTATCCAGAATTATCCCCTCAGGGAACAATGCTAGTTAAAGTGGTCCATGCCTTCCCACAGCAATTAAACAACCAACATGATTTTCCATGGGCATTCCCACCAACCAACCACCTGTTGTCACTCACTCAGGGCACAGATAATGCTAGGTTGTAGAAAATTAAAACTGAACACCACATTTTAATTGAATTGCCTACTTTTTTTTTTTTTTTGCTTGTTTGTTTTGTTTTGTTGGTTTGGTTTGGTTTGGTTTGATAAAATCCCTCCAATATAAAAAACAAAAAGTAATTGAAGAAAATGGCAGCAGAATCATCAAATACAACGATCCTTCCAATTAAAAGTCTTGGAGAGATCAGCAATGCATGGCACATATTTAAACATAATAAAACCAATATACGATAAATCAATAGGCAACATAAAATTAAATGGAGAGAAACTGAAAGTAACCCCAGTAAAATCATGGACAAGACAAGGCTGCTCATTCTGTATTAAATATAATATTTGAAGTGCTAGCTGAAAAAGAAAAAGTCAAGGTATCACTATTTGCAGATGATATGATAGTACACCTAAGCAACTCAAAATTCCACCAGAGAATTCCTACAGCTGATAAACAACTTCAGCAATTTGAATGGATATAAAATTAGCTCAAACAAATCAGTATCTATCCTTTATATAAATGATGAACAGGATGAGAAGGAAATTAAGAAAGCAACACACTTTCCTATAGCCCCAAATAGTAAAAAATATCTTGGTGTGACTCTTACCAAGCAAGTAAAAGATTTGTATGACAAGACCTTTAAGTCTCTGAAAAGAACTTCACTAACCCCATATCTGTAAGATAGCTAATATCCAAAATATATAAAGAACTCAAGAAGTTAAACTCTAAGAAAACAAATAACCCAATTTTAAAAATTGAGGTACAGAGCTAAACAGGGAATACTCAGCAGAGGAATCTTGAATGGCTGAGAAACACTTAAAGAAATTTTCAACATCCATAGTCATCAGGAAAATGCAAATCACAGAGGTCCTTAGATTCCACCTCAAACCAGTCATAATGGCTAAGATAAAAAACTCAAGGGGCAGCACATGCTGGTGAGGATGTGCAGAAGAGAAACACTCCTCCATTTCTGCTGTTTTTGCAAACTGGTACAATTATTCTAGAAATCAATGTGGTGGTTCATCGGAGAATTTGAAATATTTCTGCCTTAAGACTCAGCTATATTGCTCCTGAGCATATATCCAAAAGATGCTCAGTGATACCATAAGGACACATATTCCAATATGTTCATAGCAACCTTATTTATAATAGCCAGAAGCTGTAAACAACTCAAATGTCCCTCAACAGAAGAATGGATACAGAAAATGTGGTTCATTTATATAGTGGAATACTATTCAGCTATTAAAAATTAGGACATGATGAATTTAGCAGGCAAATGGATAGAACTAGAAAATATACTGAGTGAGGTAACTCAGACAAAAGGACATACATGGTATGTACTCACTGATTTGTGGATATTAGCAAAAAAGTACAGAATTCCTAAGATACAACCTACAGACCATAAAAAGTATAACAAGTAGAAAGGCACAAGTAAAGATGATTTAATTTCACTTAGAAGGGGGAAGGAAACAATCATGGAAGACAAAGGGAGGGTGGGACTTAGATGGAAGAGGGAAAGAGGAGGAGGAAGAGGGGAACAGGATCAGGTATAGGGGAATATAGGAAAGAAGCCCAGAGGGCTAGTAGAATGAATGAAAATGCTCAGCTGAGGGAGGTTGGAAGCATGGGGAATCTCTAGAAATTCCCAGAGACCTGCGATGTGAGAGGTTCCCAGGATTCAGTCGGGATGACATTAGCTAAAATGTCGAAGAACATAGGAGAATGTTACCTGAAGAAACTACCCCTAGTAAATAGACCTGGGCCCCAGTGGAGGGTTGGAACCACCAATCTACCTTTGAAATTTTTAATCCAGAATGGTTCATGTCTAAAAGAAATACAGGAAAAAAATGGAGCAGAGTTTTAAGGAAAGGTTACCTATTGGCCAGCCCAATTTGGGATCTATCCTATGAACAGGCACCAAACCCAACATTATTGCTGATTCCTAGCATGGCTGTCCTCTGAGAGGTTCTACCAGCAGCTGACTGAGACAGATGCAGATACTTACAACAAACATTGGACTGAGGTCTAGGTCCCCTATGGAAGACTTAGGGAAAGATTAAAGGAGCTGAAAAGGATAGCATCTCCATAGGAAGACTAACATTTTATCTAACCTGGACCTCTGGTTACTACCAGATGACTATGTCACCAACCACAGAGCATACATGGGCTGTTCCTCCCTTGCACATATGTAGTAGAAGAGAGCCTAGTTTGGCCTCAGTAGGAGAGTATGTACTTAATCCTGTAGACACTTGATGCCACAGGGAAGGGGGGATACTGGCAGGGGTGAGATGAGGGTGAAGAACTTGGGGAAGAGAGGCAGCATCTGGAATGTAAATAAATAAATACTTTAATAAAAAAGAATTTTAGCCATCAATGGAAACTCAGAGTGCCACGCCCACTCATCTACTCCAGTGAAGTTTGCAATATCAGGGGTAAAAGCCTGATTCAGGACAAAAGGTGTTATGACTTCAAAGGGATCTTCTGCTTCCTGGGCATTCAGTCAGTCGTTGGCATCTCCTAACTCAAACATGTTTCAGATTAGTCTTTCCAATCATCAACATGCCTTTTTATGCAGGCATAAAGGTCCCCCAAGAAATGATTTGTAAATGGCTAAAAAAGGGCGTTGTTCCCAGGCCAGTACAATGTTCCAATATATCCTAATTTATTTCCAAGCTGTCCTTAGCTTGGAATTGCTCAAAAGGAATTTGCCTTATCAGATAGGATGTCCTCAGAGTTAGCAAAAGAGGTCAGGCACATAGTTAGAATTGTCAGGGCAGTCCCACAGAAGACAGAACTGTTCTACATACCAGAGAGTAATCAAGGGGCTTCCCTCACTAAAGGGCATTTTCAGGAACTGCTAGATTGGAACTTCCTGGTGCTTGCCTCCAACAGACCCAGAGAATTATCATAGGATTACCAAAATAGCCCCAGTGGGGAGGGCACCACTGCTCTTCTGCCAGCTTCACACCTGGATACCTGATCTTACCGACCTTGATGTAACCATCCCTTGCCTACTTACTATTCTTGATGTGACTGTCACCTGCCAATGTGACTTTTGTCATTCGCCCTGTTTTCAGTATACCATATAAGCCTAGTTTTCACTTTGTGCAGGGGCACTTAGACTGGAACTAGAACTTAGATGGACTAGGACTTAGACTTAGATTCATTTATTTAAATTCAAGCTTTGAGCTTCATGCAGTTCTCAGCCCCCTGGGCTCAGAGCGCTTGGGTCCAGGGGGTGCAGTGCCTATCCAGAAGAGGTGGCTGCTTTAGACCCAGTGCATTTCAGATGGTCTCAGATGTAACTCAACTGCTGAGCTGCTAGATTTCTCATTTCTCCTTTGCAATGACTGTAAAAACCTCATGCCATTTTTAAGAAATACATTCAGATTCAACACTTCCATGTGTCATCTCGGCCATCATTTCTTTGCCTATGCCTTGTTGACCTGACTAGGACCTCGTTTCTCCTGCGGGTTGAAGGAGGTCTAGACTGGCTAGCCCATGGCATCAGAGGAATGGGTATCTATACCTCAAGAATATAAACAGATAAATGAAATTGCTGATAAATTACAAATATCACAGGAAGATTGATAGTACTTGTGACAATAGTGAAAGACCATGTGTTTACTATCTGTACCATGTCTATATCTTTGTCTAAACAATTTACCTTAATGCACTTTACTAATATGTCCTCTAACATTTAATAAAATCCACTGGTTTACAGATGAAAAAGATGTGTTTCTCCAAAATTTATGCTGAAAGCAAGTGAGAATGCATTTTGTCAATTTTGGCATTATTTTCTGATTTAATACTGGGTTCAGCTATGAGAGAATTTCTGTCATTCTAATTTCTGTGTTGTTTATTTCAGAAGTTCATATTTTAAATGACAATTGCTAGTTATGTTTACTTAAAGCATAAAATCAATATTATCTCTCTAGTAAAGAAAACAATAAATCAGAGAATCAATGAACTCTTTGGGAATTGTTGCTGTCAGAAGATTAAGAAAATTCTCCTCTGAAGTCTTTCCAAACAAAACCATATGAAAAACATATATAGAATCATACACACAACACACACACACACACACACACACACACACATGCACACACACACAGCTTTGGGTTCTCATATCTTTATACTTAAAAAAATCAGTTTCATTATATTCATAACATTCTTAAATTTATTTTTTAACATTTCCATGATAGATGTAATGTATTTTTTATTTTAATTTTTTATTTTTATTTATTTTTATTAGATATTTTCTTTATTTACATTTCAAATATTTTCTTCTTTTCTGGTCTCCCCTTTGAAAACCCCCTATTCTATCCACCATCGCCCTGTCTCTATGAGGGTGCTTCCCTATCCACCCACCTACTCCTGTTTCCCTGCCCTGGCATTCGAACTTGAAAATATCATCACCCAAGATTCAATTCACAGACCATATGAAGCCTAAGAAGAAGGAAGACCAAAATGTGGATGTTTCAGTCCTTCTTAGAATGGTGAACAAAATATTCACAGTAGGAAATATGGAGACAAAGTGTGGAGCAGAAACTGAAGTAAAGGCCATACAGAGACTGCCCCACCTAGGGATCTATCCCATATACAACCACCAAACAAGAACACTATTGTAGATGCAAGGAAGTGCATGCTGATGGAAGCCTGATGTGGCTGTTTCCTGAGGGGCTCTGCCAGAACGTGACAAATACAGAATGGATGCTCACAGCCAAATATTGGACTGAGCTCTGGGGTCCCTGATGGGGGAATTGGAGAAGGGATTGAAGAAGCTGAGGGGGGTTGTAGCCCCATGGAGGGAGCAACAGTATCAATGGGCCAGACTGCCCAGAGTTCCTGGGGACTGGACCACCAACCAAAGAATACACATGGAGATATAATATATTTTGATCATATAGGTAACTCATTAATTTCTGCCCCATCTCCAATACCCACTAAAATTCATTTCAAAAAATTTCCTTTTCTCCTTTCACATATTATAGGAGTGGAAATGCATTCATGTGTAATCCACTGAGTGTAATTAGGATTCTTGACACGTGAAGAAGTTGAGTTATTTACTGGACTAATGATAAGTAACCAGTGTCTACACTATTGAAGAAAAGCACTTCCTTTTCTCTCATAAGCATTAGCTCCAAATGGCTCCTCAGGATGCAATAGCCCTTCACCAATCCCATCTGCATTTCGAATGGAATATTCCCAGCCCTCTCTGGAGTAGATGTTTGTGCAGTAAGACAAAACTTCTATGATTGCAAAGCTTTATTATTCAGATTTTTATAAGAACACTTAACAGAGTTGTACAATAAATGTTTCAAATTGAAAAAACTTGAGTAAAAGACTGAATATAATTCAATCAGACTATAATATCCTGGCTTCATCTGAAGACTGTGTTTGTAAAACATGTCAATTATTTACTGTTGTTCTACAAAATCTTTGAAACTGATAGCATGCAGATATTGTATGACACTATAATGCTTTCAATGGAGAAAATTTAAATTGGAACAATATATTTTACTTTATGGTCCAACTTTAGTTTTTACTGCTCTGAATATTCTTGATAATGATGTTACCATGATCACTAACTATAGGTCTTATTTCCATCTATTTTTTATACCCTATTCTTACACTGCTCTATGTTTTGCTCCAGTAAATAACCCAACCAGTACTCATGTAAAGAACCCTAATTAAACCCAGTAGGTTACACATGAACATACACCCACTCCAAAAATACATGAAAGTAGAAAAGGAACTTATCAGAAAGAATGTTAGTGGTTGTTGGAATGGAAGTGGAAACTAATGGGTTACATATGTGATCAAAATGCATTATATACATTATGAATACATTATAATATTTTATTATATACATTGTATATATTATGTCTTGGGTTCTTCTTCATCTTAATGGCAACCATAGGAGTTTTGCTTTGCACTCTATCATTGCTATTACCTAAATATAGATTTTATTACTTCAACAAGAGGTATAAGTCTCTCTTTCATATTGCCCACTAGCATTCTTGTTTAGCTGTCATGGGTATTCTGAAGGTTCTGTGATTGATTTGTTTATGAGGACTGGCCTGTTAGAAGAGGGTTTTCTTGTGAAGAACAGATATTGCTATGTATAATTGCTTTTATATTGTATATATGTTTTCCACTAATGACATCATCTTGAGTCTTATAAAGAATTATTTCATAAATGCTTATGTTGTCACCTCATTTTAATTCAACAGTGAACATATGCCTTCAAAGAATAAAAGGTGAACATCTTGTTTAAAGCTTGTAAATTTTTACAAGCACCAATATATAATTAACCTTTATCTATGCTTAAATTTGTAATTTGACACTTTAAAAATAATGGATGTTCTTCACATACTCCTACTCCAGTTTCACTTTTCCTCTTCAATGAAAAGAAAAGTTAGCAAGTTTCCTACATAATGGTCAAACCACATGTGAAGGTCTTAATATCATTCATTCCTGTCACCCTTTTAATATGAAGGAAATGTTAACACCTATATTTAAAATGATGAAATCAATTAATTCCTTTTGGTGATAAGTATTTTCTCATTTGAAGTGCTTGACAATTATTGGGTTTGACAAAATGGTAAAGATTATTTTAGCTTTTGGCCAAAAATATTTAACCTTTGAACAAACAAACATGACAAAAACTTGTGACCAAACTAGAAGTGAGAAAACCAAACCATATGCAAAATATCTAGTGTAGAGCTTCAGTAAGGAAGAAGCATGGTCCGTCATGGAGGTTTGGGGCATTTGCTTTGTTTTATTTTGTTTCATTTCTTTCTGCTGCTGTTGTTGTTTTGCCAGTGAGAAAAAAAATTTATAGTAGTTATTTGCTAATTGTAATTTGTTGGGTTTTTTTTTGTATTAGAAAATACTAACACAGTAATTATCTTTAGTAATTAACAAGAACATTTGAAAAAGTACATACTTTTCTACTTTATAGGTGCACTTCCCAAACTTCTTGTGCATAGGTGGTTATAGTTATAGTTAATGTTGCATAAAACCTGGTCTGAACTTTCTAATTTTCTTATGTTTCATCTAGTGTCCTGTATAGTCTTGCCTATTTACATATCATTCTTAGAAAAACATAGTCAAATATTTTAAAAGTAACATGTGTTTACATAAAGTGTGTTAATCTATGATTGGATATAGTTTGTTTATTATCTTTATCATGAAATACATCTAGGAGACTCAAGCTTACTATACAATATCAGAATGTTTGCACAACGGTTTGTGTTTTATTTTTCCTGCTGCTCTTATTAAAATACCTTAATAAATGCTGGAGTGAAGTAATGGTTTATTCTGACTCATATTATTTCAGCCAGGAGATATGTCTGGCTCCCCACCTCAGTTAAAGTAATCAAAATAATACCTTACAGACTAGACCAGAGGCCAGATATAGTGATATACCTGAGAAATGTCATCTACTGGCTCTAGCATTTGAATCCTTGTTTCCCAGGTAGCAGGACTGTCTGGGGAGATTTAGGTAGTATAGCTTTATTGGAGAATGTATATCACTGGAAGTAGAGCTTCCTGAGTTTAAAGCCCCATGTCTCTCCCCTCTTCTCCCTCAGTCTCCTGTTTCTGTAGCCACATTGTTGGAGAGTAAAAACGCCTTCTCAGTAAAATATCACTTAGAGATTAATAAAGGACCACACCCTTAATACAGAGTAACTAGTTCTGACACATACACAAAAGGAAACCCATCCCTAAACAGAAATCTTCATTATCATCCACAGTTTCATATCCTCAAGTTACATTTTGAGCAATTAAGCATGACTCAGAAATACCAAGTGTTGGATGTTTGGACTTATGAGGAGATCTATAAGTTAAAAAATATTACTATAGTTATCTGGGAACAAATAATGCTTGATTTACTTAGGCAACCTTCCACAAGGCTTGTCTGCTTGCCTGCTTGCCTGCTTGCCTGCTTGCCTGTCATGTTTATGCTCCTCTTGCTATTAGAGTAAGGACTTAATAATGTACCAGTGTATGTGAAGGTGCAGCAAAACCACCCATCCAACTATACCACTCTATGACTGGATGGTGGTGGCACAAAAGTCTCTGGGTTCAATTACTAGGGAAATAAAATGTGTTAAATAAGTGTTGGTGTCTCCTCGGTGAAGGAGATAAAACACTTGTTTTCCACCCCAAAAATGAGGTTGATAATTTGGTGACCTTTTGCTATCAGTAGAGTCAAATTTCACCTAAATCCTCCAGAATAATTATCCCAAACTTTTTCTCCCTAGATCTGTAGCTTTAGCTCCCAGGTAATAGAGTTCATCATTAGGGTACATTGCCTGCTGACCTATATGCTGTCTCAGAGACTATTCCAAATCCTGAGCCCTTATACTATAGAACCCATCTTCAAAGTCATATGTACTTTGCAAAAGAGTTTCTATATAGTCACACTTTAAGCTATATTATGCAACAGGAATTGGAATGATTGTTGCCTGGAAACATGGAATGGGAATTATTGTTATCTGGAAACTTTTTTTTTTCCAAATTGCATTGTGTGGTATGTTTAAAATAAACTGTCTGGCATTAAATTCTCTCGAACTTTGATCCATCCTGGCTGATCTGATCAGGCCAAATCACATTTTCATGTTCACCTCTTCAGAGTTTGTTTTTCTACCTGCCATGATGTTTCTATGGAGTCCTCAGCTACATACAAAACATAGGTAGAAATAAAGGTTTACTGAGGATCAATTTGATCAAGCTCTTAAAGGTGATGACAGAAGAACAAAGAGAAAATTATTTTAAAGAAGCAGATTCCATATGACAGTCATCGGGATGAGAATCTTTGAGCTGGTACAAACTGTGTAAACTGACTGAACTAGATAGACACCATTGCTAGAGGTAGTTGACCACTGACAGTAGACTAAGATATATTTCTGTTTGTTTATGGAGGTTTTGGGTTAAGAATAACCAACCTTTGGGCCTCTATTTAACCAATACCATTTTTTTTTTCTGTTCAGCCTGCCAAATTCCTTGTATGCAGAACATTGTCATTGGCATTTTCATTTGAGGGATGGGAGTGCTTTAGACAGAACAACCAAGAATAAATGGCAGAACTCACCCAGTGCCTTCACCTTTCATTATTCAATAGAAGCATTATGTTAGAGATACAAAATTTTTCCTTCCTAAATATCTGTTTGCTAAACACTACTTTTTGTAATAATATTTCCTAAGCAAGTTTAGAATAAGCTTTATGACATCAATACATGATTTGCAGTTTCTCCCAATCACCTGCTCCCATATTTTACCACTATGACTGACATATTCCTCTGAAATAAAAACATAAATAAATATATTTTCTATATATTACCTCCCTTTTAATGTTGTGCCATGGCAACAGAAAAGTAACTAATGCAGAAGTTGGTACCAGAATATGTGAATGAATTGACCATACAGCATTGTATCATTTTAGAAGCATTTGAAAGAATTCACAATGTTAGATTAGAAAAGTAAGTATGTACTGTAAGTTGAGATTAAAGGAGTGGTCTAGAAACTTGGAAGACTTGGAAGTAGTGCTGATAGCCAAATAGATTTTAGGGAACCAAGTTTGTGAAGTTTCAGATTGGACCAGTCTTAGTAACTGAAATAGAGCATATTCCTGTAATATTTTGGCAAAGAATATGGCTATCTTCTGTCCTTGTCCTAAGAACATGCCTGAAGCTAAATTGAAAAGCAACAGGGTAATTTCCTTGGAAGAAGAAATTTTGAGTTAGCATATTCTTGAATGTCTGGCATTGTTGTTACTCATTACATTTATGCAGGTGTTAATAATAAAATGGAATATCGGGTTCAGAAAGGAAAACAAAATGTTCAGTTTGGAGAGAAAAGGAACACTGCCAAGAAAAGTAGGAACCTAGAAACCTTCATGACACAGCCAAGGCAGGTGCTAAAAGAGAGACTGGAATTGTTAAGTATATTTGTGTCTTTAAGTAGAGGCCTACTTTTTACTAGTAAAAATGGAAATGGTGCCCTAAGGGCAAGAATTCATTCTGCTAAGATTCTGAAATTAGGAAAAAAAAAAAAAAAGAAGAAGGCTAAAGGGTTTCCTTCTCCTTTAAAGCATCAATAAACAAAACAAAAATAATATGGTTCAAGGGACAGAAATCTGCCCAGTTTGCCAGCTATATTTGGCATGGTTTTCCATAATGATTCTGACTTTAGAGGAAACATTTCTTGAACCTATGAAGCCAAATAGTGGATAACAGCAGAGAACCTAAAATTTTGAAGATTCCAGAGCCTTCACTCCTCTTTTGAAATATAATTTATATTTTGTCTTAAAATATGGAGGAAGTACATAATTTTTATAGCATGTTATATTAAGAGACTGTCTTAATTTTCAGAAGAAACTTTGATGTTTGGACTTTGGAATGGTATTAATATTGTAAAGGGCTATGGTGACTTTTGGAGTCATGCTATTTTCATTTTTGCATTATGACATGGATATGGGACTTATGAGGGCACAGGAGCAGAATATGGTCCCTTAAATTAAAAATGTACTCCATAGGCTGTAGTATTTGGACACTTAGTTTACAGTTGGTAGAGTTATTGAATGAGGTTTAAATGTTACAGCCTAGCTTGAGGAGGTAAATCAGTGGGGTTTGGGCTTTAAAAATTGGCCCCACTTCCTGTTCACTCTCTATGCCTTGTATTCCTGGTATTTGAGGCCAACCTAGTCTACGAAGTGAGTTCCAGGACAGCCAGGGCTACAAAAAAAATGTAAATAAAGAAAATATCTAGTAAAAAATCAGTCATATTGGAAAATTAGATTGTATGGAGGCTAGAAGCTTCCAGGGCTAGGAGTATAGAATGTTGATACATTACATCCCTTCATCTGAGATACTAAAACCAATATTTACATGTACTAAATGGATACTCAACAGCATCAACAACAAATGTTCCTTTTGTGGGGGAAAAATAAAAAGAAACGAAATGATCATTTTGATATCAAAGCTTAATATGGTCATTTTGATATTAAGACAAAGGGATGATACTCATTTTTACATTTTGTAATGCTTCCATGAAAGCATGTTTCACAAGGTTGAGAGCATTTTTAAAGTATTAACTTTACTGTAGGGGCTGGAGAGATGGCTCAGCGGTTAAGAGCACTGACTGATCTTCCAAAGTTCCTGAGTTAAAATCTCAGCAACCACATGGTGACCCACAACCACCCATAATAAGATCTGATGCCCTCTTCTGGAGTATCTGAAGACAGCTAAAGTCTACTTACATATAATAAATAATTCTTTAAAAAAAGACTTTACTGTAACACTGTTTGTGTATCTACTGTCTACTGTCAAGTTAGGGATTAATTTGAAATGTTTTGTCTGAGAAAAAAATAAGATTGTCCTTTTGATACTACCACTTTATATAGTCGATTCAAGAAATATTAATCATCTAGCATACATGACTGCAATTGAGCAGCTACCACATAGTATGATGTCAAAAAATATTGATTCTTCCCCTCTCAAGTCATGGGAGAACACAGCCACCCAAAGACTCACAAGAGACCGATCTTGATGCAAACAGCATGAAGTTTATATGGGGAAACCAGTGCACTGGGGTCGAGCTCCTAACCCAAGCAAGGTAGAGGAGTTTGACCCAGAGCACAAGAAGTTTAGGGTATTTAAAGAGAAAAAACACAAACTAGGGGGAATGAGGGGGTTACCAAGGGAACATAACATAAAAACAGTGGAAAATTTCAAAGGGACCCAACCCATGATTTAGTCAGGGTCATGAGAAAAACATCTTGCATACTCATTATTCTCAAGAATGTGGTCTGGTCAAGGTCATTCACTTTGTGGTTGACTGTTTCCTAGAACCACCTAGATGATTTACATCCTGCTTTTGTGGCCAACAGGTTCGTGGAACTAGCCAACCTACATTCTTGGCTTGTTTCAGAGAAAAATTTCCATGCCCTTGAAGTAAAAGCTTATACATTATACATTTCTACTATATTTCTACTAAATGATCTCTTTTTTTTAAATTTCCTTCCACCATTCAAAACATGTGAGCTAACTATCAAACATGGTTCTTTTTATTTTATTCTGGAGACTATTTAAGTCACATTTTCTTTTTTTTATAGCTATGAGAAACAATGTATTAGGAAGTAGATAATTAGAGTAAGATTGATGTGCTTCACACCAAAGTTTGAGTGATTATCCTTGCCTTTCACACCTGGGAACTTACAAGCCAGGTTTTAAGGCTAGTGAAGTCAGAAATAGCAAAAACACAAACCCTGTATTGCTGCTAAAAGCTGAAATTACCACAAGCACACATATTTACTTTTACAGGAGTAAAAGTTGACTTTCTCTTAAGCCACTAATACGTATGCACTTTGTATGATAAAGAGCTGATCTGACCTGATTCCGCTAGGTTGCTTGGCCAACACAGATCTGGCCTTGTCTTGCTGTTCATGTCTTAGTACTGGATGTATAAACTCTTGCTACAAAGCCAGAATTTTATTATTACTTTTTAATATGGTTGCCTGTTGTCAAATACCAGCCTTTATGCTTAAGAGACAAGCTTCTTACTGACTGAGCTCTCTAGTTGGCCTCCTATCTTTCACTCTTTTGATCATGATTTATCATACATTTATGCAGATAGACAAATGCTTAATGTAAGCATGCCATTTTTGTCAAATGTCTCTGTTCTCAAGGCAGGGGAATGAATGTTTCATATTTTTCTAACTTTTGAGTATCAGATTTAAATGATTCCATTTTATGCTTCTCTGGATCTTAACAGGTACAATTTAAGTGAAAACAGAGAAAGTTTCATTATAGAAAGTAAGGAAATGCCAAAATCTGAAATAAAAATGGAGGCATAAACAGGTACTGCTATTTTCACACTGTTTGGTATTAGACAAAAAAAAAAGTAAGCTTGTGCTTTTATTTTTAAAATGTAATATAATAAGGGCAAGTAACATTCACATACACACACAGTCACATATACATATATATAGCACACAAAAAATTTTGGAACTTTTCAAATAGAAGAAAGATTCTCTCCATCAGGGCCAGCTTGAAGAGTGTGCACCTAAATTATTCAGGTATACCATGCATAGGCCAGTTGCATTAATGGCTTGCTACTGATAGCCTGCCATTGTTGGGAAACCCTGCATCTTAAGGTCAAAGTTTCCTCTGAGCTCTGTACAAATGGAGGACTCACTTATTCCAGCAGGGCTTCTCATTCTCAGATCTTGTCTGGGGAGCTCAACCCCCACATCCTCTACTTGTATAAATCCAGGAAACCATTGGCAAACCTACAAGTTCAACTTCCTCTTTCTCAATTAGAAGCAGCCCAGCAAGTACTTGGAATTCCTGGAATTCCTCTCCATATAAGTGAGGCATTCACAGTACTTTAAACTCTAGTCAATGATTTTACATTCACCCTGAAAATGTGTACAAAACCATATAAAATGTACCCAGAGCCCCCGTTTCATTTAATGCACACAATTTGTTCCATAGATTACCCCTTCCTAGCATGACCAGAGATTCAGATAACAGGATTATTAACCAGAGAAAAATCCAGAGGGTGTCCTCATGAACACTTAGCACCTATTTTATGATCTCCTCTATTGCAGGATTCAATCCTAAAAGTCTTGTTTCTGTTTTGTTTTGTTTTGTTTTTTGTTATATGTGCTCTTGTCTGAACACTTCACTATCCTCCACTGGTCTCCTTCTTGTTTCTTAAAGCATCCTCATGCTCATAGCTATTTATAAACCTATGAGAACATTAAATACAGCACGACTGTATTGTAGTTAGGCCATTGACACCATTACTTCTCCAATTCCTTGAACAGCATCATTTGGCACTATGAATGTTAGCCTTAAGAAAGAAATCATCCAGTTCATTTCTAGCTTTATTATTCTATATGTTGTATCCAGTGTGTATGGAAAATTCAACTATAGAGTCTTGTCAACTAGTATGAAGGAAAACCAAACGTGAAGAGACTGTATTGTTTTAGGAATCTATGGGGCCTCCCCCTCATTGGTGATGCTGGTAAGCTACAAGTAAGGGGCAATGCCTTCTAAACAGTGAATAAAGTTGATGGAGACTATTATATTACTCCCAAATTAAATAATTTGCCAAGTACCCAAAAAGAAAAAAAACACATTTTTGGTTGTTGTTGCACTGAACCAAAATACACAGAATAGCATTATGACTTTGTGATATACTCTCAATGATAGCTATAACAAAATTGGAATTTCTGTAATTAAAAATTGTATGATGAAATAGATATTTTAAATGAAATGTCCTTATCAACAAATTAAGGTGCTCAGATTTTAAACTCTAATTTTGTAGATTTAATATATTCTTTATAAAAGCTGAGTTTCCTGATCCTCTTCTCTACCCATTATTTAGCAACATGTATTTTATATCTACTTAAATTAGATGTAATACTTAATTTCACTCATTACTTGACATTCTTGCAGCTCTGCTTCAATAACCTTGTATTTAGTTGTGTCTAAATATTTATTTTTGTGGGGTTTTTTTTTGTTGTTTTTCTTGTTTCTTGGTTTTGTATTTGCTTTTGTTTTTGTTTTGTTTTTGTTTTATCTTGAATACAATCAAATGAAAAATGGAGAGAAAGAAAAGAAAACCTCTGGATATCTAAAACTTAACTCAAGCTTGATACGATACAAGATGACAACTGTCAGCTGGCCCAGAGGACCACTAACCATAAGATAGCAGTTTTATGTGCTTAGCAGAAAAAATTAGAAACATTGAACTTAAAACTATCTCACAGATCTGAGTGTTACAATAGATTTAGGCATGAATGAACAGAAAGGAAAGTGTATCTTCAGTATTGATCCATTACCATCATCAAAAGCAAGAAAATTATTACAAGAGAAGTGGGCCAAAAAGTAGAAAATTGATTAAAATTAATTATTAATTTGCTACATAGTCAGTTGTATGTACCATTTGCATTGTTTCATACTATAAACTTTGATTTAATTTCATTAACATCACTTATTAGAACTGAGAGAAAAAGATATGGAGCTAAGCAATAGGGGATAAAGGTTTTTTTTTCTTTGTTTTCTTTTTTCTTTTTTTTTTTTTT